>NW_007256200.1:243172-266749 GCF_000164805.1 Carlito syrichta | reverse complement strand
TACCTGACTCAACCTTTTAACATTACCCATTAGCAAACTAGCTAGGTAACAGTCTTAACCCACTGACAAAATTAGAAAGCTGACTTAACTCCCTGACTTAGGTAGATGACTTAACTATTTATCCATCTGACTTAACTGGCTTAGTTATCTAGTTAGCTAGCCGACGTATCAACCTGACTTAAATAGTTATCTAGCCCCCGCACCACGCGCGCCTCCAAGTCCACGCGTCGCCGCCGCCCGCCCCGCGGGCCCCTTTCCCGGCGAACTCCTGCCCGCCGAAACACCAAGCCCACCCCGCCCCTTGCTCCAGCTCGGCCCTGCTTTCCGGGAGCTTTGAGCACTCTCCTGCCGGTGCACGTCTCGCAGCGGGCCACGCAGTCGTTTGTTGGTCCGTCTGCAAAGCCCCGAGGCCGCTTCTGGTTGGCATTCGCATTGCTAGGCTAGGGCCCAGCACAGAGTAGGAGGCCGATAGCGTTGGTTTTACAAGAGAAAAAAAGAGGAGGCGGGCGGAGAGTGAAGAAAAAATATTCATAATAAAATTTATTTATTTTTATTTTTATTTATTTTTTTTTTTTTGAGTTGGAGTCTCACTCCGTCACCCAGACTGGAGGGCAGCGGCCGCTCCCGGCCACCGCAGCCTCGCCCTGCTAGGCTCCGGCGATCCTTCCGCCTCAGCCTTCCAAGTAGCCGGAACTACAGGAGCCCTACCATGTCCGGCTGATTTTTTGATTAATTGAAGAGCTGAGGTCTCACCAAGTTGCCTGGGTGGGTCTCGAACCCCTGGGCTCAGGCCAGCCACTCACCTCAGCCTCCCAAGGCGCGGGATTCCAGGCTGAGCCCCCAAGCCCGGCTAATAAAATGTATTAATAGGAAAAGGACTTTGTACAAATTTGAACATCTACCACATGCCCCCATCTCTTAACAGAACCTCTCTAACTTTCTCAACAGGAGGAGAGTATCAGAGTCTTTGTTTTGAAAAGTTGGACTAGCAAGGGCACAGCTGAAAAAAGAAGAGAAAGGCAAAAGCATCGCCACGTTACAAAGGAAGACACTCCCTCCTCCCCGGAAGAGTGCTGGCTAGAGGATCCCTGCGGGCAGACTTTGCCATCCACGGAAGGACATCAAGATGGAGCCTCCGGGAGGGAAACGAGGGTGTCTCACGGCGAAGATGGACGTGGCAGCAGAGTACTGCCGAGAGGCTGAGAAGACAACCACAGCAAGGGAAAGTGGCGAGGAGACTAGCTCCAGACACCAGAGGCGCCCAGCGACTTCCACGGCTTCCCCAGGAAGGAGGAGCGCTTGACCACACTGACGGAGACTGAAGCCCAGCGCCTCTCCCGCTAGTCACCATGTGAACTTTGGAAAATCACGAGTGCTCCGTGTTGTTGATGGAAAAAACGGAGACCGTGAGGGCATCGACCTCAGCCACTGCTGAGTGGTTATGAGGACAAGTGTGGACGGACTTAGGTCAGTGCCTGCCAAGGTGCACCTGAGAACCTTCCTTTAGGCGGGCGTGTCCTGGCAAAGTGTCGGTTGCACACGTCGTGACACCACAGTCTTTGGAGCGTGAGACAAAGATTCACGACCACAGAGTGACCTCTCCTTTCATCAAACCAGTCAGAATATGATACCCAATGAATCCGTTAAAAATACATACTGATATTCTTTTGCAAGGAAAAGCAAGTTAAGACACAGGGAACATTTGGTGCCCAAGCGATGGAGCAAAGGAATTCAAAGTCTTACAGTCCTGGACAGGGTCCATATGCAGGCGATGGCGCCAAGGTCTCCGCCATTCTTGCACTGGAACAGCCAAACCAGTAGTCAAGTGAAGAAGTATTTTGTTTCAACTTTGAAACCAAATAGAAATGGGTTCCGATCCTGCCTCTGACAGTTACCAGGTGTGCAAATGAACCTCGGGTAAGCCTAGAACTGGGCTTGTGAAAGACGCCACTCCTAGGAAACTGATTCGCCTCGTCCAGCTGTAAGCACTCAAGGACGTGCTGAGGCCACTTTGGACCAGTGACTTGCAGATGGTCTCATGGAGATGAGGTGAGATGAGATGATGAGATGAGACAGGATTTTAAAAGCTCACCAGGCTGACCAGCACTGGCTACTCACCGGCACCTCCATCTGGTCATGAACCGAAGTGCCTTCTGCTCTGCAACTGGTGCCATAAGCGTCCACGTCCCCCCGAGCAAAGAAAGTCCACAGCCGCCAGGCATGCCCTTGGTGTCTCTCTGTCGATCGCTTCACTCTCCTGAGATTGCCCTGTTGTGACGGCCGCATTATCTCTGCGACCCTAGATGAATGACTGAGACTTCCGAGTCTCTCATCTGTGCCTGCCACGTAGTAGCAGCTCGACAAATGACAGCAATGATGGCAAAATGGTTTTTATCATCTCTCAACTTCAACCTCTTTTGATACTTTTTCTTACCTCATAGAAGTAACCATTCACCAAGTCACATCAATCCAAGATCTTTATTCTAGGAGCCTTCCTTTTCGCGTCTATAGGCTTAGAAAGCATGATAGCCTATATCCGTCACGCTCCTGGAAATTTGCAAAACATATGAACATATTAAAGGAAAGAAACATGGCCTTCTTTAACTCAGTATTTGTCAGGTAATGCCTCTAGAACGGTTTTATCCAGCCCCGAGGCTCGCTCTTTGTCTCTCTCAAAGCATGTGTTCCATGAAGCACAATTTGGAAATACAGGTGCACATGCTAAAACCAAACCTCTTCACCCAAAACCCGACCTTCTTCCCCCCAACCTCCCATCTGACCCAAATCGCCTCTACTGCCTCATCTCATCTGCTTTCCTTCAAAAAAACCTCTGCCTAGCCGTACTCGGTGGCTCAGCCTGCAATCCCGCACCTTTGGGAGGCTGAGGTGAGTGGATTGCCTGAGCCCGCGGGTTCGAGAACCGCCCGGGCAACTTGGCGAGACCTCATCTCTACAATAAATCGAAAAATCAGCAGGGCGTGGTAGCGCATGTCTGTAATTCCAGCTACTCGGAAGGCTGAGGCGGAAGGATTGCCGGAGCCCAGCAGGTCGAGGCTGCGGTGGCCGGGAGCGGCCACTGCCCTCCAGTCTGGGTGACAGAGTGAGACTCCAACTCAAAAAAAAACACACACACAAAAAAAAACCTCTGCCAGGCTTATTTACTAATTGTTTGTTGAAGAGACTCTATAATGGCTACATTCCACTTTTCCAACTTTTTCTGCTCAGTCCCTCACCTCCCAGTCCCCAACCCAGAAGGCCAATGCCCTCTTCCCAGCCACTCAAATCCTACTTGACCCTTAAGATGCAGCTAAACCCCGTCTTTCTCAGCTGCTGGGCTCCAAAGGACCGTCTCTCTCTGTACTCGCAAAACAATAATTTGACATCTAAGTGTTTCCTTTCTCATTTAATACATGAATGATTTGGTATCGTTTGTCTCTTTCACTAAATCGTTAACTCTGGAGCACATTTCCATGTCTTCACATCCCTTGTGGCACCTGACACAGCACCAAATTCGAAGGGGACCCAAGACAGCAGAATTGTCCTCTGGAGGTGGGCCTCTTATAGTATAGGCTACCCCCCTAGAAGATGTTCTAGGAACCCATCAGCGCAGTGTACTAGCTAGCACTGTTGCGAGAGGTTGCATTCAGCTTCCGTGAATTTTTTTGGAGATTCTTTCAACCTGTTTGTCTGTCCATGTCATGACGGGTGATTTACAAGCTCACCTGCCCATACTCTGTGCTGAGTGTTCAGTAGTTTTTGACCAAAAAACGGCTTGATCCCCATGACCCACCCTCCCTATTCACCTGATCTCACCCCAAATGACGTTTTTCTGTTTGCATGGATGACAAAAAATCCTTCAAGGGAAATATTTTGCCCATGTGAAAGAGGCAAAATTTTAAAAAGGCAGAAGCACTAAAAAGCTTCAGAGTTTATGAGTTCAAAAACTTTTGAGCAGTGGAAAAGGCATCTCAACATTGCATCAAACAGAGAGTACTTTGAAGATGCCTGAAGTCTAAACATGCAATGAAGAGTACACAATGTTTTATAAATATTCTGGGGTTTGAGGGTCTCCCCTCATACATAATAGTCACTCACAAATTACCTGTTGCTTTGCTTTAAGGAAATCTGTAGTGACTGTGGTAACTCAGACAACACCAAGATTCAAAAACTGGATTGGAAAGTTTTGAAAAGAGACTGAATTATGATGAATCTTTGAGCTCTTTCATGACCAGCTAGTATAAGCTGTGAAAAATGTTGACCTAAGAAAAGACTCAAGATCATTGAAGGCAGTTTTTTTCTTTTTGTTTAATTCTACAATAATAAACAATGATACCAAATATTAATGTTTAGTGAGAATAGTAACAATAGAATTCTAAGTGATTTTATTTTTTTTAATTCGATTCATTTTTGTCTTGACTTGGGTATCAAACAGCGCAGTCAAAGTGAATACTCCATGCTTATATTGTAATTCTGTTTTTGAAATCTGCCTTCGTAGAAAAGAAATGCTGTCTACCACCAATGTTCTTCATGTTTTTCTCACCAAACATGGCAAAATTGCAAGGTTTTGAGATCCAGAAAGGAATTCCAATGCTCTCACCCCAAGCTTTTCAGGAGCCTGACAGACACAGTTCCGGGGCCCTGTGTCTGCCTCCTCTCCCACTAAGCATGGAAAATCAGTATAACTCAGGGCAAGCCAAGGAAGCATGTTTAAGATGGTCATTCTAAAAGTGGGGGTCGCTTGAGTGGAAAAGCATGATGAGCCCACAGCAGAAATGAAGCTTGCTGCGATTCAGAGCTGTGGGAGAAAAGTCAGAGGTAAAAGAGACACAGTGAGTGGCAGGCCACTACAACGCAGGGGTCAGGTTACTTACAGGGAAAGGTGAGCAGTTGGAGCTTTATACGAGATTCACAGGCAGTTTCTGTCTTGGCTCTGATCAGCTGTCGCTTAGAAATAGAAAGTTTCTGCTGTTGTTTTAGCTAATTTGTTTTTTCGATTGTGTTGCTTCGTACTACAACTATTTAAAATGTTTCGCTGAAAATTAATACAATAAAAGTTTTTAAAAGTCCAACAAATTCATTGAGAATTCCATTAACAAAGAAAGATTGGAAATGGTCTTTCTTCCAGAAGAAGGAAAGTTGAATACTCTCCCCAATGGGACAAACTGAAAATCATATAGATATCTACACATGATATTTGCATATAACATACATGATATATTACATAAAACAATTTTTATCTCATACATTTTTGGATGATTCATTCATATAATAAACTTTTATTGGCTATATTCTTTAAATATATATTATTTAGAGGGTATAGGGTCTTAAACATGGTAGAGGATCTTGATTTAACAGTAATTGTCGCAGACAGAAAAACTTGGTCCAAGCAGGAAATCCTGCAAGATGATGTATACATACCTTAAATATTTTGCTTTAACTCAAAACATATCAATGTATTCTCAGTGGCCTTTTGATGTTGGGTGTGTGTGTGTGTGTGTGTGTGTGTGTGTGAATCTATCCTTTTTTATCATAAACCACACTCAGACTGCAACATCTAAGATTTTCATTTGCACTCTTTATACTGAAGACTTGAACAGATTTGAAAAGCAAATCTGTTCGGTGACTCAGCCTGTAATCCTGTGCTTTTGGGAGGCCGAGGTGAGTGAATTGTCTGAGCCCGCGGGTTCAAGACCCGCCCAGGCAACTTGGTGAGACCTCATCTCTACAATAAATCAAAAATGAGCCGGGCGTAGTAGCGCGCGCCTGTAGTTCCAGCTACTTGGAAGGCTGAGGCAGAAGAATCGCCAGAGCCCAGCAGATCGAGGCTGTGGTGGCCGGGAGCAGCCACTGCACTCCAGTCTGGGTGACAGAGTGAGACTCCAACTCAAAAAAAAAGAAAAGCAACACAAGTATATCTTTCCTAGATGCTTATAATTTTTCCCAATATTTTACAGTTTGTCTTAGTCACAATTAATTTGGCAGTATTTTTTAAGTGTCTGTCCTTATTGGATCTTCAAAGCGATACTTTTTTCTTTTGCATTTATACCTCAATAATTTATTTAATATCCGTTAAGTTATATAATTTCAAAAGAAAATATGTCTGTAGTAGGACCACCTTTAAAGATACTGACAAAGATGACCTTACACTTGCAGAGTGGCATTGCAGAGCAGGAACGGAATTTTTCCCTGTGACTACAAAGCCTTTAGAGAGCCAGAAAGATCTGTCTCCCGCCTCATGTGCCTTCCTCCTTCACCTCTGACATTTCTGGTCCACTGGAGAATGTTGGCTGAAGGCAATCACACAGAGTTTGTCTGATCTTTCCTCCCTGAGGAAATCACACAGAGTTTGTCTGATTATTCCTCCATATAATGGAGGGGATAATACCAACCTCGGGAGCTGCCACAAAGCAAGAGAGCAAACTCTGAGAGAGAGTTGTGTGCAGGTGGTTATCAGAGAGTGTCTTCAGATTGACACCCGGGGAAAGGTGGGAGGAGGAACGAAGAAGGAAGATGGGGAGGGAAAAGGAAGAAGGGGGAGGAAGGAGGAGGGGAGAAGGAAGGCGTGGGGAGGGAAGGGGGAGGAGGTGTGTGTGCCCCAGCCCCCCTCCTCCAGGCTGCACTCTGGAAGTGAGGGGAGCAGGCTGAGGGTGAGGCTGACAGGGCCTTGTGCGTCAGTCCTCTGGGCTCTCTTTCCATGCCCTGTGCTCTTGGCTGCCCCTGCTTGCACACAGAACAGTCCTGTGGAAACAAGCATTTTTGCTAGCTCCAAGTTGCAAGTGAGGAAACCAAGGCGTGTGCAGTGGTTCATGCCTTACTCCACCCGTTTTGGAGGCCGAGGTGGGAGAATGGCTTGAGCCCAGGAATCCGAGAGCAGCCTGGGCACCATCGGGAGACCTCGCCTCTACAAAGATCAAACAACTAGCTGGGTGTGGAGGTGTGCGCCTGTAGTTCCAGGTCCTCGGAAGCTCGAGCTGAGAGGGTTGAGGCTGCGGTGAGCTACGATGGCCATCACTCCAGCCTGGGTGACAGAGGGAGACCCTGTCTCTATAAATGAATAAGCAATCAAATCAATCAGCAATAAACAAGCACTTGAGGAAACCAGAGCTTGGAGGGGTCATTTGCCCAAGGTCATAAGGGCAGCAATGGCTGAGCTGGGATACAGATCCCGTTGGTTTTTGTCGCCAAAATCCTCACTCCCAATAGAAGAATGGCTAGTGCACGTAGAGAGTCTAGGACTTGTCTTGTCAGTCACTGTATTTTATGTTCTTGGCCATGAAAGAGGATCTGTGGCCATAAAAGCCCGTCTGTGAGCTGTCACGGGGTCAAGTTCCTGATGCCTGACAGCTGCACCCGACGTGCTGTGGTGGAAATTGACTCTCCCGTAGACAATGACTGGTCTACGGGACATTGGTGGTTCTGTCTGCGGACGGCAGGAGTGTTCCTCACAGGGGGTCCAGCCCCAGCACGGGAAGGTGGGTCTCTTACACTCACAGAAACACTGGGCACACCACCGCTCAGCCTCTGTGCACCTGCCACTCAGCACGCCCGTCGAGGCCCTGGTGAGCGCCAGACCGCCCAGCAGATGCTGCCGTGGAGTATGGTCAAGGCCCCCAAATCTACTGCATCAAAAATAAACGTCTGACTCAGCCGTTCATTGAGAGCTCCAGTGCCACAAATTTCGCTGTGGGAGACCAACAGAGAGGGAGGAGCTCCAATGGCACGTCCCGCGGCAGGTGCAGGAGACGCAGACACGTAGGACAGCAGCCTGAGCCTAGTGACACTAGGGCCCCCGCCTGGTCACACTCCCTTGAGAACTCACGTTGTTACACACTTTTAGCATTGTCTGGAATCTCCCCTGTGGGTCCCCACCTCTTAAACATCCATATCCATTGCCTAAGAATTTCCTTCTGTGATACTCAGAGCCAGTAAGCTGATGGGGACCAAGCAATGCAATTAGGCACCCAAGCTGTACTCCTAGTTGCCACTGTGCGTGTGGGGTGGGGAGGACACTTCTTCGGGATGTTTTGCTAGAAAGTCCACAAAGCCTTAGAAGGAGGCTTATCTGTAGCCAAGTTCTCAGTTCCTTAACATGTTTCTAAGAAGCCAGGACTGTCACAAACAAAGACTCGAGTGTGAAGAGCCAAGATGTCACAAATGTTCCGCTGACATAAACCGGGGAGGACTGTGGTGGAACCAGAGACCTGAATGGGTGTTTTCTTTCTCTTTTTCTTTCTTTTTTTCTTTTTGTGAGAAAACAGGATTTATTGAGAAGACAGAAAAGCTCCCGCAGAGGGAGGGGACTCAAGAGGGTTACCCTGTATGGGTGTTTTCTACAGGACATTATCAGTAGGTCCCTTGCAAGCTCCTGGAGATTTAACGAGTTGGTGGCTGACGGCCGGTCTCGTGAGCGGCAGAAAAACTGAGATAAAATTTTGAAAGTGTTAAAATATTATGTTGTGCTCAAAACATGTAATAAATCTCTTATTTTGAAGATAAAGAGAAGGCATACGATTTTAAAGTCTGGGAATTTTTAAATATGTTGGAGGTTTTGGAATAATTTTAGACATACAGACAAGTTGCAAGGATAGTAGAGAAAACGTCTGTGTAGCCTCCAGCCAGTTTCTCCTGATGTCAATGTCTGACAGAACCGAGGGACATTTGTCAAGACTGAGAAGTGAACATATGCAGCCGACTAGCCAGACCAGCGGGCCCCAGCCTTTTTGGCATCGGGGACCACTTTCGTGGAGGACCCTCTTGCCACAGACTGGGGTACTGGGGCTGGGGGAGGGGCTCGTCAGGCACCAGATGCTCACACAGGGCGCGCCACCTGGACCCTGCACACGCACAGTTCCCATTAGGGTCGGTGCTCCGATGAGAATCGCGTGCCCCCGCAGACCTGACTCACCGGCCACTCACTTTCCACTGTGTGACCCGGTTCCTAACGGGACACGGACCAGTCCTGCTCCACAGCCCGGGGATCGGGATCTCTGGCTGGACTCTTGACTTGACTGGACTCTCACAGTTCCCCCCGAATGTCCTCTTACTGTCCTTGGCCCCGCAGGACACCACCTGGCATCAACACAAAGTTTATGGAAGCAGCACCTGGTTCTCCTCAACCCTTGAGGTCAACAGTGGACCGCTCGTTGGTTTAAATGGCACCAGGTCATCGGCCAGCCAGAGGCTTGCGACCCTTGAGGGACACACTGCTGGGGGACGTCGAAGAGGAGGTTCAGACATCTCACCAAGGCAGAGACGGCACCTAAGCAGGGCCATCCTGACCTTCGCGTGTGAAGGGGAGCTCACAGCCGTCGGCCCCAGTGACACTCTCGGCGGGACCCAGGCTCGAACAACAATGGCACCCTCAGGTTCACAGAGACTTGGCCCCAGCTAGCGGCCTGTCGGAGCCATGCTGAAGGTTGCCCTGGCTCACGAGCTGTCCTTCAATGCAGGCCACAGTCACATATGAGAGTTGTGGCTTGTGGTAATTTTCTCCATACATAATTTTAAGTGTTAAGAAGAAACTCACAGCATTTATTCTAGATTAGTGATCCTCAACTTCAGCTGTATTTAGCATCACCGTGTGAACTCTTAGATCAAATAAGTCAGAAGCTACGACCAAGGACCCTGGCTTTTATGGCTCCTCAAGTGACTCCAGAGTGTAGCCAGTCGGAGCAACTGCTTTAGCGCCCCAGTGTTACAAACACACACAGAAAAGGTTGGGCCCGATAATGTTTCTCTGTCTATTTGTCTAAGAATAACACAAATGCAGGAGGTGCACAGATAACAAGTGTACACATGGCTCGGTGAATTTTCCCAAAGTGAACACACCGAATAACCAGCACCCAGACCCAAAGCCACAGCATGGCCAGCACCCCAAAGCTGCCTCCTGCCCTGCCCAGCCACTGACCCCCTCAAAGGGACCCACCATCCTGGCGTGTAAAACCTAAAGCCAGCTGCATCTAGCACTGCATAACGTCATCTCACAGTGCGCACTGCTTTGCGCCTGGCTTCTTCGGTTCAGATTTATGTCTGCAAGACTCATCCGTGTTGAGCCCTGCAATCGCAATCCGTCCGTTCTCATTTCTGAGCAGTATTTCACTTGGCCAACGTACCCCAGTGTACTTGTTCATGCTCGTTTATTTGAGTCAGCTTCAGGGTTGGTTTACGACAAACAGGACGGCTATGAACTCTTATGCTTGTCTTTCAGTGGGTAGGTATTTCCAATGAACATACACTGAACATACGCTGAACATGTCCCAGCTGGAGTTGCTGGGACAACTGCCACCACAATACACAGCAGACACACCAGGCACACGCGGGTACGCACACACACTTCTTGACGGGTCGCAATCCTTCCCTCCACCTCACTCTGTCCTCGCCTTTTAAATTCCTTCCTATAAGCCCCTCTCCCCTTAAAATTCTCACTACCTCTTCTAGGAACTAGACATAAAGAAGACAGATACTCAAACTAAGTTCATAAGACATACCGATTTTTCAGTCCTATTGTTAAGTGGCATCGATGAAGAAGTCCAATAAAAAACAGTGCTTTGGAAACGAATGGTGCTTGGAAACGAAGAGTAAGAGGGAAAGAGGTTTGAAGAACTATGACAGCAAAAAGCACAGAGTCAAGCTTAGCACCAAATATCAGAGAGGAGTAGTGGAAAGAGGCCATCAGGTCTCTCATTTAAAAACAACAACAAAAATGACTGTGGCAAGAACACAGCAGGATGCCCTTGCTCATAACAGACTTTAAGTGTGCAACAAAGTATCACCTACAGTCCACATGCTGTACTGCAGGTCTCGAGGACTTATGTACCTTGCATAAGTGCAATTGTACGCTCCTTAATACGTAACTCCCCATGTTTCCTTCCCCCCGCCCTGGCAACCACCATTCTCTTCTTCGTTTCCATACGTTGGACTATTTTAAATGCCCCATACAAGCGTAACCATGCAGTGTGTGTCCTTTGGGGACCAGCTTGTTTCGCTTAGTGTAGCGTCCGCGAGGTTCATCCATGCTGTTGCGCAGTGTGGGGCTTCCTTCTTTTTTAAGGCTGAATAATATTCCTTTGCACCTATACACTGCATCTTTTAAAATCCACTCACCTGTTGATGGACATTCAGGTTGTTCCCACATCTTGACTTTGGCAACAAGTGCTGAAATAAACATGGGTGTGCAGGTATTTCTTCGAGATCCTGACTTCATGACTGGACATGGTGGCTCATGCCTGTCATCCCAGCACTTTGAGAGACCAAGGTGAGAGGATTGTCAGAGCCCAGGGGTTCAAGACCAGCCTGGGCAACTTGACAAGACCTTGCCTCTACAATAAGTCAAAATATTAGTCAGGCATGGTAGCGCACACCTGTAGTCCCCAGCTACTTAGAAGGCTGAGGTGGAAGGATCACCTGAGCCCAGCAGGTTGAGGCTGCAGTGGCTATGAGTGTGCCACTGGTGACCTTGAGTGTGCCATTGTATTCTAACCTGGGCGACAGAGTGAGACTCTGAATTAAAAAAAAAAAAAATCTGATTTCCATTCCTTTGGATAAATACCTAGAAGTGAGATTGTTGGATTGCATGGTAGATCTATTTTTAATTATTTGAGAACACTCCATACCGGTTTTCATAGTGGCTGTACCATTTTGCACTCCCACTAATGATGTGCAATCTTTTTAAGTCCTTACCAATGTTTGTTGTCTTTTGGGTTTTTTGATAATAGTCATTCTAACAGGTATGAGGTGATCTCTCCTTGTGGTGTTGATCTGAATTTTCCTGCACATGGAACATTCTCCAGAGCAACTTCTGTGTTAGGTCACAACCAGGCCTGAATAAATTTAAGAAGGCTGAAATCACACTGATTATCTTCTCTATCAAATTGGGATAAAAGTAGAAATCAGTAGCACATGAAAATTCACAATTTTAAAAATAAACAACACACTTTTGAGCAACAATTGGGTAAAATAAATATAAAAGGAAATTAGAAAACATCTACAGACAAAAAGAAAACAAAACAAAAACACACCAAAACGTAAACTTGCAGCAAAAGCAAGTTTATAACAATAAACATCTACATCATAAAAGATCTCAAATAAACAACCTACTTTTACACCTCAAGGAATTAGAAAAGCAAACGAAACCCAAAGTTAGAAGAAAGAAGGCTGTGATGATAATTAGAGCAAAGTTTTTAAAAATAGAGAATACCACCTCTCCACCAGGCTTGGACTGCCCAGGGTGGGACGCAGACACGCTGCGATTTTCCTCTTCACATCACTCTCTCCAGGTGCCCATCCAGTTCTGCCTGGGAGAGTCAGATACCGCCGTGACCACTGGGACATCTCTCTTTTCTTTTACTCAGGCCCAAACATCTCATACAGAGGCGGGTGTCACGTGATTACTTGTTTAATATTCTAATAAGAACGGCGATGTTTTCCTTTAATAAGTAGAAAACGGGGCAGAGTCACTGGGTAAAGACGAGGCCTAGCTCTTGCTCCTGGGTTTCCTGTTCTAGGCTGATGGGGAACATAATACCACCACGTCTTAGAGTGAAATCAACAGGCCAATACAGGAAATCCCATTTGAAAACCATCGGGGTCAACATATTTTTTAATGTTTAACAAGTAAGAGTGGGCTCTAAGTAGCAGCTTTGTCAGTGTGATTAGAGGTCATTGTTAGAGGTCATCCTCAACCACAGACAGCTACAAGGCCCATCTGTGGGAGGCATTCTGGTATTTATCGTCCAGGTTACGACTGCCTTTGCCCTCACAATCAGGCAGCATCCAGGGGAAGCCAACCACGGGAGGATGGGACCACCACAACCTGACCGCATCTTAAACAGACAAAATGAAGGAAGAAAGTACAGTACTGAGAGGGAAGGTCTACAGGCCCGATAGAGACAGGTAAAATATGGGCTAAGCAGTGAGCACTCGATTCCCACGGCTCCTGCTGTCAAGAATCCCCAGGGCAGCCCTGCATGGACGCCCCGTCACATTCAGCCGTCGGAGTCCGAGAGCACAGAGCGGCAGAGCTGTTTTCGCCTTCCCCTAGCCCGCAAGCAAAGGGTTTTGGTTCCCAGCAAATATTTTCTACGAAACCTTAGTGAAATGTGTGTCAGGACATGAGAGTCTCTTTTTCTAAAAGATTGTTATAGAATAGTTGTACATATTTGGAGAAGGGGTAAGTGTGATATTTTGTGTCCCGAAAACACAATATGCAATGATCAGTCAGGGTAACTGGGATAGCCATCACACCAGTTACCTTTTGTGTGTGTGTTGGGGGCATTACAATTCTCCTCCAGTTTTTTTAATATGCAATAAATTATTGTTAACGATAATGTCCCCACGTACCATGGAGTGCTAGAACGTATTCCTTCTGTCTGACTGTGTTGTGTATGCCTTGACCAGTTTGTCTTCTCTCCCCTCCCCCTTCCCTTTCTAGCCTCTAGCAGGGGACTAAGCGGGTTGATGAAAACATATGGAAGGTACCATGTATATTATAAAGCACCATAGACATGTCAGCTATAACAAATGACCACTTGTATCACCATCTTACAGGACAAAGGCTATTTGGAGAGTCTTCAGTGAACCATGTCCGCCAAGTAAAGTTTTGTGATACATTTGACACAATTAAATGGTAGATATTCAAAAACAATCAGAGTCCTGCTTTTTCAATTTTCATTCCATGGGGATTGCCTAGTCTTTGATACTAGGGGTGTTTCACACTAACGTGATTGTAATGATTGAACATAGTATGTTACAGCAAGTAAGTTCACAGCACCTATCATTTCTCCACTCTCCCTCCCAAGCTTCTCAATCCCTCAGTTCACAATAAAAACAATCTATCTAGTCAAAGTGGAAGATTATGGTACATTTATAATAATTCCAGGCTCATTAACTGCAAGAGACCTACCGAGGCTGAGAATGAGAATCCCGGTCACACAAAGGTCAAAATATTTTTAAATGACTTTTATCTTCCCAAAATGTCTAGGAATACCACTCATTCTCAAGCATCTGAGTCACTCTGGCACCACTGAAATAAAACGAGTGTAAACACACAAACGTGAGACTCAGTCTCTCTTCGTCTATGTCTGGTATGAAAAGTGAGATTCCTGGAATTCTCAATTTGCAAGCAGGCATAAACCCCAAGGAACCTTTTCTTCCTGGCTAAATCAGGAAGTATCCACCTGAAGAGAAAGATGAAGAATGTTTCCTTTAGGGAGTTTTGTTTTAACTGTGCTGTTAGGGAAAAAAAAAAAACAGTGATATAGTTGGGTCACCATCAACAGAATGTGCATTCAGAGCAGGCATGAGTGATGCTATTCATTTGTGCCGGGGCTAGCCACCCCAACCTGGCCGTCCAATCACTCCTATCTTCTCCTGAGCTGTCCTTTGTGCCTTGCAAGTCGGCTGTTCTCTGAAGTGCCACATACTCCAAAATTCTCTTTCCTTCTCCAGGACTTAAACTCTTAGTCGTGGCCCACGCACCCTTAACAAGCCATCTTTCCCGCCGGGAATCTCCTGTTGTGAGCAAACCACTAGTTAAACTCATTTAAGCCAAGATCTAGCACAAGTGACTCTCTGAACTAGCCCAGCACAGGGAATTGTGGGAGTGTGAGGACCATCCCAGCCCCCTGAGACCATTCCCTACACCTTTGTGCCCTCGTCCCATCATTCCTGTCGCCACAGACCTTTCCCCTGACCAGTGGCGAACATTTAGAGGAGGTTAGCCGAGACTCAGAATGTAGTGAGTTCCATAGGTCAGAGAGACATGAGTCTGTTGGTGCTGCTATTAGACCTGACATCCAGGCCACTTCAGCGCTGTGCTCTGGGTCCTTGCTACCCACGAATGGGCCACAGTCCTGGGAGCTTGTTAAATTTGCAGGACATCTGGGATCTGCTAAACCTCCAAGGATTTGCACACTCAGTCAAGTTTGAAAAGCTGCTGTCACTTACAGAGATGCACATCACCCGCAAGCTTTTAGCATGTACTGTGTGGTTGCACTGTATGTGTAAGCGGATATCCTGCTCTCTTTATTAGCAGGAAACACGGGGGTATCTTCAGAGCACCTCTGCTCCTACCTGGTCCGTATGAAGTCGTGGGAGAAGAACGTCCTGGCAGCAGGATCGGCCGAGACTGGGCGCGAGCTTTGCTCTGTGACCCTCAGCAGGGGTCTGCTGCTCACAGACTTCTGAAATGAGCTTTCTGGTTTCAGCGTTCACATCGCGCCACAGTCATTAATCGCATCATGGTATCTGGACTCCACGGGATTGCCGCTGTGGCTGTGCGTCAGGCTCCAGGGCCCCAAACGAAGCCAAGAGACACCCCGTGCGATGGTCCCCAGTGGTGGAAGTGCCCCAGCTCAACTCTGTGCTGGGCATTTCTGTTGGAGAGAGACATGCAGAGAATCTTTTTTTTTTGTTGTTTTTTTGTTTTTTTGAGTCGGAGTCTCACTCTGTCGCCCACACTGGAGTGCAGTGGCCGCTCCCGGCCACCGCAGCCTCGACCTGCTGGGCTCGGGCGATCCTTCCTCAGCATCCAAGTAGCCGGAATTACAGGCATGCGCTACCACGCCCGGCTGATTTTTTTAATTTGTTGTAGAGATGAGGTCTCGCTGCCCAGGCGGGTCTCGAACCCGTGGGCTCAGGCAATCCACTCACCTCAGCCTCCCAAAGGCGCGGGATTATAGGCTGAGCCACCGAGCCCAGCTCAGAGAATCTTGTTATCCACAGCAGCTCAGTTGTGGGACAACTGCGTCATGTTCCCTCTAGGCTTGGGGACGCAAAAGAGTGAGGACGAGAGGTGCAGGGTGGACACATGGGTGATGTTGATAAGCCGGCCATGCCATCTGGAATGCAGGACTTGACCTTCAACGTGGCAGCAAACTGAGCATCTGCTTGGACCATGTGGCCACAGAAATGCAGCTCCCTGACTGCTAGTGACCCCATAAAAGCAGGTGGCATGTCACTAGCCAGGTGTCTAACCTTCTGGCTTAATTATGGGGACAAGGAAAGAGAATTCCTGCCACTCCAACAGCAAAATCTGGTGGAAAAATTACATGTGTTCTCCCTAAAATGCTCCTGGGCACCCTAGTATGCATGCAGACCAGCGTGTAGTATCCATTTCTGCACAATTTTGTAAAGAACAGGAAAGGGTTGTAGAGCGATCAAGAGATGATTTTAAAAGCATAACAAAGTATATTCTAGCCCAGCAAAAATAGTAGCCTGACCAAGGTCGCATCATAGTATAATATTTTGCCAACGTCCTCTGTGTGTTGAGTGCCTTTTTTCCTTTGGGGTTTCTAGTTGGAAATGCAAACACTGTGTGGGATTTTTTCAAAAATTTCCAGATTGGCCTTTTCCCAACGGTTTTGGTGACCTCATGAAATTAGGAGAAAACAACTGTGGGAAAGAAATCAGAGTGTGTATCAACTGTCAGCTGGTGAGCGTAGGTATCAACCCGTGCCTGAGTGTCTACAGCTACAATAACGGGAAAGGTTCATAGAGAAAACCAGGCACCAGAGCCCACGATGATGACTTGGTGTACACGATGTTTGCTTTCCTTAAAAATTTGTCTAGCTAATTCCCCTATCTCTAGCCTTACTGTAATGACTTTCGGCAGCTCTTCTACCCGAATACATACTCTGCATTATCATTTGTGTAAAGACATGCCCTGGACAAGAATCTCGTCTCTCGACTTTTTCCTGCCATGGCCGGGTGTGGTGGTTCACACTGTGGGAGGCAGAGACAGAAGCATCACTTGAGGCCAAGAGTTAAAGACCAGACTGAGAACATAGCGAGACCACTGTTCAAGCCAACATTTTTCTAAATCAATTGACTTTCAACAAATACATATACTTTTTTCCTACTGCAAAAGTGAAGAGCTTGGAGCACGCAAAAGCACTCAATGAGCACCCACTTTTTAAAAATGCAGGATGCTCGTGACTCCTGACTTTTGAGGCGAGACTGGACAAGGAAGGCTATGTCGCTCTTTGCACGGACACAGAGGCTTGAGCGTGTGCGAAGGCCCGTCCACCAACCGAGTGCATGTATCTGAAGTAGGCGGAGCGGCGGTTCTTGGCCTGAGCTGCCGAGGTCCTGGCCCTTCCTGGAGTCCGCTGAGAGGAAAAAGCTAGTCCCAGCCTCCACCCGTGTTGGCGTTGACCTTGTTGGGGAAGACGCCGGCAGTCGACCTGGGCTGCTAAAGCCCCCTGGGCGTCCCAGGCACACCTCCACCTGGGCCCACCGGTCCATGGCCCAGAAAACAGAGGGGTGGGCAGCAGGAGACGGAGGGACCGTCCTGCTCCCACCCTCGGCCAGCACAGCTCCGAGAGTCGGGAAGCCACAGTCTCGGCCGATGCCATCAGGAAGTCGGGGTCTCAGCAGCCTGTACTTCCGGTGTCCTCCCTGACCTCAGGATTCCCCTCTGTGTGGGGATGCGTGCGGGCTCGGCCCGGGTCGCTCTGCCTTCTCAGGATCGAGCCACGAAGAACGCGGCCTTGGCAGAAGGCCCCCTTCGGCTCTGACCCTTCACTGCTTCCGATTAAGCCTCCTCACTGGACCCCAAGCGACCAGCGGGCGGGGCGAATCATGCTCGATGTCATCACTGCTTAGAATTTTGGAATGATTTGCAACCGCACCCTCCGTGTTTGAGGAGGATTTTTGAGCAGAGTTCCAAAGCGACATCGCCGGACAGAGAGTTTTCGGCACGCAAGACCATCCCTGCGCCGTCCCCAGCGTCAGAGGACGCGTGTGCATTCTCCCCGGAAGGCCGACGCCTCTGGCACAGCCAGATCGGAGACACCCTCAGGCCTCTCCGCGGCAGCAAGCCCCACACACAGTCACACAGGCCCGGCAGGAGAAAGGGGAAGCTGGCTCTGATTTGCCCACGTGTGTCTGGCGTCTCCCGCTCCGGCGCCCTGGACTCCTGAGTCTGAGCCCTGCTCATCGCCACACCCCCGCGTCCGAGAATTCTTTTTTTTCTTTTTTTTTTTTGAGTCGGAGTCTCACTCGGTCGCCCAGACTGGAGTGCAGTGGCCGCTCCCGGTCACCGCAGCCTCGCCTGCTGGGCTCCGGCGATCCTTCCGCCTCAGCCTTCCGAGTAGCCGGAATTACAGGCGCGCGCTACCACGCCCAGTTGATTTTTTATTTATTTATTTTTAAGTTGGAGTCTCACTCCGTCACCCAGACTGGGGTACAGTGGCCGCTCCCGGCCACCGCAGCCTCAACCTGCTGGGCTCCGGCAATCCTTCCGCCTCAGCCCTCCGAGTAGCCAGAATTACAGGCACGCGCTACCACGCCCGGCTGATTTTTTGATTTATTGTGGAAATGAGGTCTCACTGCCCAGGAGGGTCTCGAACCCGCGGGCTCAGGCCATCCACTCACCTCCGCCTCCCAAAGCGCGGGATTGCAGGCTGAGCCACCGAGCCCGGCTGGGAATTCTGGCTCTTGTGCTGCCTCTTCCAGGGCCTCGGTCCTTCCTCCAGCAAAGGTCATCAGGACACGCCTCCTCGGCCCCTGCCCCGCCCTTCTGCCGACTCACACTCCGCCCTTCCCCTCCCAGGCCTCCCTCAAGCACCCAGGACCAGCACTCCCAAAGGACCCTGCCTGCTGTTCCGAGCCCATGGCACACAGACGACTCAGAGTCCGTGGCAGCACGCACTCCGTGTTAGTGAGAAGGCCGTGTCCCTGCTGGGATTCCTCCCAAGAACGCCTCGTGGGAAGTCTCGAAAGGCAGCCATGGATGAAGAGGGCTTCACTGCCTTGGACCCGGTGACACGACCACAGAGAGGCTGAGGCTCAGCCGTGACACAGGCCACGGGGGGCCGTGCCCGCTTCTTTCCGCCTCTGTGGCCCCAGCCACCTGCGTTCTGCCCTCAGAGGGTGACGCCTCCACGGGCCGAGGCTGGCACGGAGCCCATCGTCTGCCCCACTTGCAAATGCCTCCCAGCCACCTTCCGTGAGCAGGCTTGTTCTCCAGCCTCCAGCCCAGCCACGGATGCCGGGCCAGACGACTCCCGCCCCCGGGAGTACCGGGAGCAGCAAGGAGCACACTGCGTGGCTGAGGAATCGGATCTGCCACGAGAGACCAAAGCAGGCTGCCACCGTGAGGACAGGCCAGCGCCGGCCCGCAGGCGTGAGCCCAAGCAGGTATACAGTTGGCGCCGATCCACCCGGCTCCCAGACATGTGTGTGTTTTCTGACTCCTGTTTTCAACTCTGCTTTCTCCTGGTTGGGGAGAAGCTTAGCCAGAGGAAAACCTCTCTGACGCTGTACCCAAGCATTCTTTTCTCTTCTCTGTCAAAGACTCTGAAAGCAGCTCTGGAGACCGCGGGAATGTGGCCACAGCTTTGAATTCAGAACCACCTGCCCGTGGCCACGAAGGAGCAGGAGCAGGACTGCCCTGGCTGATGAGGAACGCTTCTTACAGCTCACACTCTGACCAGCCCTGAGGGCTGACACGGGCCAGCCACGTACTTCTGTGTCTTGGAATAGAGGCTGAAGATCCGAACTGTTTCTTCTAGATGGATCGTTCACATGCCGCGTGGTCCCTGGCATCTCCACGGTGAGGGCGACCGGGCAGCCCCCGGGTCTGAGTCCCACTCACCTCTCCAGGACGCTCTGGCGAGGGCTGCGGTGGCCTCGGGGGCTCCTGTCTTGCCCTCCGCCTGCTCTGTGTCGTCCCACACTCAGCGAGGTTCCGCTCACTGATGATGGTTGAAGTGTGTGAGGAGAGAGGCTGAGAAAAAAGCCACTGAAGGTCAGAGCCACTCTCTGGTGGTGACAAGTGAGCAACGTGAAAAACGCCCGAGGACACACTTCCTCTGACGAAGGCACACGCAGGACCCGGGCACCCCGCTCTGTCCACACAGGGGGTCCGAGAACAAATCCGAAAATGCTCTCCATAAAAAACCGAATGTGCCTCGATTTCAAGCCACTTTTTCCCAGTCAAATGAAGCGTTCTAAAGTTTTCCTTTCGAAAGCACTGAGGAGCCTCCCCACCCCATCTTGTCTCTCCACTCACTAATGCAAAAGCCTTCTCTTGCTGAAGGTCCGCATTCAGAGCACACAAAGCAGCTGACTTCCTGATGCTCTTAACATTCTTCTCCCACTGGCAAATCTGGTCTTTCACAGAGGCGGGATCTGTGAGCTTCTGGAAGGAAAAAGCGTTGAGTCTGCCAGGAGTCTCCCCTGCCGGCAGGTGACACCTCCCAAAACTCCGGGAAGGAAACTCCCCGGGGGTCGGACAGCGGAAGGCCTCCCAAGCGCTCCTCAGTGTGGGAGATGGTGAGGCCGTGGCTCCTTCCAGGTGCCTGGAGGAACTCGGGTCGCTTGGCTACTTTAGACTCCTCCTTACAGGGGCACTGGCCACGATGAGATGATGCTGCTGGCTCTGTGAACTCGCGGCGAGGCCCCGAGCATGCGCCAAGCCTTTGGTATTCCTTTTTTCTGGACAGCATCCTGCACCCACAATGTGTCTCGGGGCATCAGCAGACGTCTTTGCATCTCAGAAAGAAGCTGCAAGGAGTGGGTCTCACTGAAAGCACGCTCCTGCTGGATTTAGCATCACAGACCTGCAAGACTTGGCCAGAGGGGGGAGCAACAGTCATTGGAGGCAGAGACTGCAAGAGTTGCCCCGGCTGTGCGTTCATTTTCTGTGAGAATAGAACCCCCGCGCTTCAGCTGGGCATTTGATCTCCTGGCCTCTCTGCAGCCAGGCAAGACTATAGGTCTAAATTCGCGGTGTAAATGGAGATGCGTCTTCAGCCTCGGACAGGGTCCTTAAAGGGTGAGAGTGGGCTCGCCCCTTCTTTCTTCTTCCTGGCCCCCAGGAAGTGATGTGATGGCAAGGACAGAAGCGGCCTTCTTGGACCTTGAAGGAACCTCAGAATAGAGGGCAGGTGCGGTGAAATGCCAAGCCAGGAGGTGCCTGGGTCCCCTCCAGGCTTCGTAGGGCAACGACTCGACGCTGGCATTGCACCTCTTTCCTGCAGACACAGAAATAAGAGAGGAATACCAGCTCTCACTGTGAGTTTCAGCACGGCTTGGAGTCGGCTTTCTTCCTAAAAGATCATCCAACACATTTTGTGCAGTCCTTTTGCTTGACACGTTGCCAGATGTGGTTTGGTTTTGTTTGTTCAACATCTCCATGGCTTTTAACTTTTAGAAGAATCTACAGTTGGCCTTGACTTTAAAGATTTCTGCATACTTACTTCCAGGCAGAAAACCAGGGAGCGTCTTCCTACCCTAGTGTTCCCACTTGCCCTCCCGACACGTCCTGTTTCAGTCCTCTCCCCCGGCCCTCAGACCCTGGAGTTTTCAGCCATCCGTGGGATGGATGTTTCCAAAAACAGACACAACATGGGCAGAAATAGAGTGTCTACACAGCTTTACAGAACCTTGAAAGCACATATTTGAGAACGGCCATTTTAGTGCAGCTCCAGGTCTTTGACCAACTAAGAGGTCAGAGCTAATGTCTTCCAGAATCAAACTCTCAGTCTCCAGCTGACTGGGAAGTTAGTGGGGAAAAACCCACACTGCATCTAGATGTGCTCACCGGTGTGAGAGGATACCCCCGGGGAAAAGTTGTCCAAGAAAGCTTCCTGTGTGCGTGTCTCCTACACACAAGCGCACACACACATGCGTGCCCGCTAGAATGCAAGTTTTATGACACCAGGAATGGTATCTGGCACGTGTGTTCATGGAATAACTATTTGCAGAACGAATCAGCACAAAACTTTGTAGGCAACTGTCTCTACTCTTCCACTTGTCTCTTCCACCCTCCCCCCAAATCGAGATGAGCAGCAGAGAGAAGGACAAGGAAGACCCTGAGGACAGGTAACTGGACACTTAGGGCCACCTAGCCAAGCACAGGGTCATCCACGTTCCACATCCAAGGGAGCCCCAGCAGACACGAAGACGCCTTTTTCCTCCAGCATTACAAGCCGTGCTCAGCAGCATTCAATTATTCCAGCAAACTCTCACTTCCATATTGGTGTGCGTTTGCTCTCAACCCTCCACAAGCGGCCATCAGGCCACCAGCTCACCATCGCGTCATGATAGAATCATTGAAAATAGTTCGGGTTTTGACATCGGGGAATCCTGGGGTCAAAGCTATTTCAATGCTCGACTGAAGAAGTGGATTCATCCTTCAAATCCCTTTTCCCTGTTCAACAGCACTGGTCATGCTAAGGGCCTTGTTGAATTACTGGAAGGATGAAGTCAAGCACGAGCAAACTGTCTGGCTAGTATGCAAGTGTACGCATGGGGATGGGAATGGCCGTGGTACCGTCCTTGCGGCTGGCGGTCCAGGATGTGACCAGCTGACGGCCCTGGTGGGTGAACGGGCAGGCCTCACATCAACGCTCCAGGCCAGCTTTTCTCATCTGAAAATCGAATGCTGGGACTGGGTTATTTCTAGAAGCTTCTGTCCAGTTATGATGTTCAACGAATGCGTTATTGTGTCTTGAAATAATTGAGGAAAAAAATTAAACACATTTTTTATCTTAATCAGAATTTTGGGGAGATAGTATTTGGGTTGGGTATTTCTCATGTGTGACTCGCGTGTCGGATGCGTTTTTCAAGTCAAAAGATGTTAAACGTCCCATCCACATGTCTCCAGTCACTGGGGATCCTGTGAGTCATAGAACCATTGAACACAGGCAGGAGGAATTTACACCACAGAACTGAGTTGGTCATCTCGACTTTATGATTCCATGATTCTGGAACATACTTTTAAAATATAACATAGAATACAATTCTCTTTTGTGAAAGATATTTTACCCCCAATTTTTCACTATCCTTGTCAAGCATAAGAATCCACAAGCTGCCCTGAGTAGGTATATACCCACAGAGGTTCTGAAAGCATTTTCCTCTTGGGCAAAGCATGGGACCTGCTAAAGACATTTATATCAAAGACATCAGATTACTGGAAACAGAGGCAGTGAAGAGGCACATTCTGACTAAACGACAGCATCGCGGAATCCAAGTGACTTTTCTAACATCTCTGCTGGGAAACATGGTCACTAGCACATTTCACTTTGTCCTTTGCAATGTTTGGAATCTAACTTGCCACCATCAAAAATGACTGAAATAACAGGGCCCGATGCTTAGCTGCAAACGTCATGACATAAACCCAAATCCCTGGGGTGACCACTGTCCTTGTAGTACTCAAAGAATAAATGCTCAGAGGAAGTGCAAAAAAAGTTCTGAAGCTCTTGGACCAATGAGTAGAAGTGCCCTGAGCAGAGACTGAGTTGGACTGGAATGGTTATGAATTTAACTCAGCCAAAGCCATAATCAAACATGACAAACAAAAGCCTGGAACAGACTTGCCAGGGAAGTGCATTCTGTCATCCGAACCCTGCTCCATTTGAAGCGAGTCTCCCCTAAACCAAGAACACATATCTGATCATACACTACATTACTGGCTTTGGTCCAATCAGTCCACTATTTAGAGAAAATTCTGGTTACATAAAGTTAGTTCTTCAGTCGGGCTCGGTGGCTCAGCCTGTAATCCCACGCCTTTGGGAGGCTGAGGTGAGTGGATTGCTGAGCCCACGGGTTCAAGATCCGCCTGGGCAACTTGGC
>NW_007256200.1:221115-243052 GCF_000164805.1 Carlito syrichta | reverse complement strand
GGGCAACAGAGTGAGACTCCGACTCAAAAAAAAAAAAAAAAAGTTAGTTCTTCAGTCAAGAAATTAGTTAGTTTAAACGTATCATCCCTAAGTGCATATCTACCATATCCTATAAAATTATTAGGAATCAACAAATAAGTCAGTCTTTCTATGTGCCAGTCACGTTGAAAGACGTAAAAGACAGCCCCATCATCACGATGACGACCTAATTAGTTGGGCAGTTGTTGAAATTTGGAACACTTACTATCACTGACTGTCAATTCCAGTTCTCAAATTCAGTTGATTCAGATACCATAATTCTGAGACTGATTTGGATTAGAAATACTCTAAGCCCGTGACATCACTCAACACTTCCAACCACATATGGAACCAATTTTTTTCTGTTTCCGGAGCCAACGTCTTCCTGGAAGGAGTTTCCACCTCCAGTTGGAAGCCCAACTTTTCAAACCCACCCTTGGTCCAGCTCCTGCCGGGCCCAACCTTCCAGTGCGTTCCTCAAGTCCTTTCTCCTCCCACGTCAAGGTCAAGTTCCTAACGTCTTCAATAGTACACGCCAATGTCACTAAGGCGATAGCCAGGTATAATGTATAATATCTGTAAAAAGTCACACACACTTCTTTTAAAGACACATGCATGAGCCTTCTTTCAAAGTGCCAGCTTTTTACAAAATCACATCCTCTATATTCTTATTGAGCAGAAAAACAATGAGATGTGTGGTTTCCTCTCTCATCCTGGAAATAAAGTAAAGGAGCTTTTGAGAGCTTCTCTCACAAACCACTTTCAGTGTTTGTCTGCAACACAGGACGCGGAATACAAGCTCGGCACATCTGGCCTGACCTCTCCCGACATCCTTTTACACCCACCCTGCTCCCTCTCCCCACGTGAAGAATAGTCAAGCTCACAGAATGCCTTTCCTTCTGAGAGCCGACGACTTCCTCCAAGGACAAGCCTCCTTTCCTGCCCACTTGTATGCCTGCCCGGATTTCTGTCATGGCACTCGCAATGCTGGGATACATGTGGCCCGGCAGGCTGAACTCTTCCCCAAATGCCCCACATCTCTGTCCGCGTGGCCATCCAAAAGATGCCGTCGTTTTACACAAGCCTTTCCCCGTGGCCACACCAGGGCCGAGTCCCCGGCCAGGCCACGCTCCTCAGAGAACATCGCAAGAGCCGAAGTTTCCAACAGGACTCGGCCCTCTCTGTGGGAGGCAAGGAGTTGACAGTTCCCGGCGTGAGTGAGTTCGCCACCAGGGAGAATCAACGTGGCCTGTGTGAGGAGTGCCAGAGGCGTCATTCTCAGGAAAAACGCCGAGGTGAAAGAGGGCACCCCTGCTCCCACCGTCCTCAGGGCCTGGCTGCGTTTCTGCCTCTCGTGCATCCTTGTTCTGTGGTTCTGAACATCACCCGACTCTGAGCCGGTTATCGCCCTCTGTTCTTCAGTCGGTTGCAGTTGGGCCTCGGTCACGTGGTTGATGTAACACCCTCATTTCTTCCTATACCTGTCCCTCGTCACAGACCGCAAGCTTCTGGAAGGCAGGGGCCGTGCGGCACTCATTGCTGGCACTCAACGTGATTCCCGGCACAGAGTGGCCACCACATGAGTAGATAGATGAGAGAATGAATGAATGGAGGAACTATACCACGAATTAGTGAATCTACAAGAACAGCTGATTCTTCTGTCCAGCAACAACCAGTTTGTTTGTTGGTTTGTTTGCTTGTTTGCTTTTCTTGAGTCAGAGTTTTCTTGCTCTGTCGTTCAGGCTGGAGTGCAGCGGCACTATCACGGCTCACCACAGCCTCAACCTCCCAGGCTCAGACCACGTTTCCACTTCAACCTCCCAAGTAGTTGGGACTACAGGCATGCGTCACCACGCCTGGCTGATGTTTTTGTAGAGACGAGGTCTCACTATTACCCGGGTTGGTCTCAAACTCCTGGGCTCTAAGCGATCCTCTCGCCTCAGCCTTCCAAAGTGCTGGGATGACAGACGGGAGTCACCATGCCTGGCATCAACTAGCATTTGTATGCTGGACATGACTGGTGTCTTGTCACCATTGTAGGTCCTGTGGTAACTAGTGTAAACACCTCATCCAGAAAAGAGAGGTGAGACGGACACACAGAGATAAACACATACACATAATTGGCTATGGAAACAGTTACTCATTTTGTGTATTGGTAACTAGATAACAGTTTACACTAGGTCAAAGAAAAATCAACATCCTTTCTAAACTTACCACAATTTTAAACTTGGAGACCCTCATAAAACCAAAGCTTATATTAAGCAAAATGTTCGCTCTTCTTCCTGTTTGTGTAAGTCTTTATGCTTAATATCTACGTCAATACATTTTCACAGAGACCTTTAGAGACGGTAATTATAATACCAATGAAACCTTTCAATAGGACACAAATGTTATTGTAGAGACGTTTCATAAAATCATTCCTTCAGAAAAGTAACACAATGTTTCTTACACCAGGGCAAAATTCTGAGCGAACAAGAGGGTATTTGAATGAAACCATAATCGTTGATTTCAGTCTTTCTTCCCCCAGAAAAATGCAATCGGTGGTGGGAGTGGCAGGGACCTCCAGGCTGCAAATGCCCAGTAGGCTAGAAACCAACTGCCAAGAGCTACGCATCCACTCCACCCAGTCTGAGAAAAAATGAGTAGGGTTCGGGATCTGCAAACTTGGCGAGCATGTGGAGTCCACCTTGCTTTTGCTTCGGCCCAAATTAGTTTACATTCCAGAATTCCCGAGTCAGCCACGTCAGGTGGACTTTTCAAGTTAGTGTGGGCCAGAACTTGAACCTGCAGGAGGCATGGGGGCTGCAAGGAGGAAGGGCTCTCCAGGGCTCGCCCACCCCCACATCGTGTCCCGTGAGCGCCACTCAGCCGGCAGGAGCCTGGCCGCGCAGCTGCAGGGAGTGGCACGGAGGTCCTTCAGCTGCCGGAGCCATGGGCCAGCTACCCTCTCTCCACAAGGACTCATCAGAACCGCAGGTGTTGACTCTTCAAGGTCTTCTTCCAAAACCGTGAATGCTACACTTCTGAGATCTCCAAGGACTTCCTAGCAACTTTCCTAGCCCCTCTGAACATTCAGCTCAAGGCCAGGAAATCCTGCTTACTGCATTAAATTCCTTGCAATGTGGCTGAGGTTGTTTTCTGTGTTCTCTCCTAGGGAGATCAAGTACAAACAGTGCCCCTCTTCTGAGATGTGGCTACAGTTCTGCGCCTTCACGGCTGAGGACGGACGTCCGACTTACCGTCTCCAGGGTCTCCCTTGATGACCGCAGAGCTGCCTATGCGATTCTTGAACCGTGTCTGAGTTCTTCTCCGTAAACTGGAAAGTCCCGCTTCACGCAAGCAAGTCACAACCTCCCTCAGCAAGATGCTCTGACTCATGAAGGCACCGCAGAAGCTTTGAGGGGGGTTCTGCCTCCACACAAGTGCCTCACACCCCCAGTCCCTGGAAGCCCGCAGAGGAGGGTCCCGGAAAGAGCCGCCTGCACTTACCATCTCCTCTCCCTACCTGGCGCTTCCACCCAGGGTTGCCTGGCTCTTGCTCCAACAGTGAAAATTGCTTTTGCCAAGACGTGAGTTGACAGACCTAATGAGCCCTTTGGGGCTCTGTTCTTGGATCTGCTGTTTCAGAAATCAGCTTGGTCCTTCCCCCCAGCACCCCAGGGCGAGATTCAGCTCACAGGGGGCAGAAGCCTTCAGCCTCAGACAGCTCTGAGGAAGCACCAGCTCCTCCACAAAAAGGCCGCGTGGCCCTGGGGAGTTGCTCCAGGCCTGGTTTCCTCCTCCAATAACAGGGCCCGTTATTGGGTGGTTGTAGATCAGTGCACTTCCCTCCTACCTGCCTCTTAACAAATGCTCACTGTGACTTCTCGAAAGACCTTTCCTTTCAAGGCTCCCGGCCCTTGTTCGCTTCAGCAGTTTTCTCACCTCCTCCAAGAGCTGTGAAGCCCAGTCTAGGGAGCCTTGGGGAGCCTTGGGCAGCCTTGGGGAGGCCTGGGCAACCTCGAGGAGCCTTGGGCAGGCTTGGGTAGTCTTTGCTAGCCTTGGGTAGCCCTGGGCAGCCTCAAGTAGCCGCGGGCAGCTTCGGGTAGCCTTCGCTAGCCTTGGGTCGCCCGGGCAGCCCTGGGCAGCGTGGGGTAAGCTGAGTCACCCACCCTCTCCTCCCAAGAGCCCCTTGCAGCTGTGTCCACACTGCGCCCTCTAGCTGCAAGTCGGGACGCCCTGCCTCCAGACACTTGCTCACGGCCTACACACAGCACACGTTGATCCTGAGGTCAGGTGCACGCGCCCCACACCCGTCCTCACCCCAGCTTGGTGGCGCTGGTGCTCGTGGAGCAGGGACATCCCTTAGATCTGAGTGAGGACCACGATCCACAAAAGGGCTGAGGCCAGGCACCTGTCCTTTCTCACAGGGGCCGGCAAGCTCCAGAGGCCAGGAGACCGCTGCCCCCGCCATCCTCACACGTCCCCCGGGCCCTGGGCACAGAGGTGTACATTCTAGCCAGAGGTGGCCGTGAGCACTCCACGTGGGGGGGGAAGGACAGGGAGATGTACCTGCTGGGAGCTCACACCCACCTCCCTCTTCCAAATGAGCCCAAACTTTGGAACCCTACTGTCTGCGGCATGTAGGGTTCCTATATAGCAGGTCACTATTATAGTAAATGCCATTGGCCACTTGAGGTCACGTCTGCTCTTGAAAGACAGGTTCAGAGGTGGTAGAACCAGACGCTGCAGAAGAAGCTTGTTGACACAAAATTCCAACCCAGATGTTCAATTGCCCATTCTCTGTTCAGTATGAGGGGAGGCGAGGGGTAATGCCTTTACAGCACTTGCGGTGTGCTAGGTATTTTTCCAGGGGCTTTACCTATGTGAGCTCATGTCGTCCCCAGAAGAGCATGAAGAGACATTTATTTTATTCACGTTGCAGATAACAAAACTGAGGCGCCAAGATGTCTGCAAGTCTCCCAAGATCAAGCATCTACAAAACGGCCAATCTGGGTGCCTGATGAAGGAGAGAAAGAATGCTAAACTACAGCTAAGAAAGTTGATCAGATCTTGGAAGGAAAGAAAGGAAGGAGGGAAAGACGGAGGAGGAATGGAGAGAGAAAGCGAAGGAGGGAGGGGGGAAGGAGAGACAGAGAGCAGGAAGAAGTGGGGAGAAGAAGAAAGGGAGGGGGGAGAAAGGAAGGGGAAGAGACAGAAGAGAGTGGAAGGGCGGGCGGGGAGGGCAGAGGGAGGGAGGAAAAAGCATTGGTAGGAGGGGGAAGAGAAGCGGGAGGAAGGGATTCGGAAAACAGCTCATGACATGCTTGAACACAAAGCATCCTCCCATCAGTGTGCCCCGATGGCATGAGAAAAGGGACTTCAAAGCTGTGGAAACACTCCAGCCAGATATTCCTTGAGATGCAGACAGCGGTCCAGTCTGAGTTGAAGAACCGCCGTGAACTCTTGTTGTCACACGAGGTTCAAGTCACGAACCTAGCCACGCGTTCTACTAGAAAATGTGAGTAGTGCAGCAGTTCTCCCTACGGGGCTCCTTCACCATTCACAAAGATGACAACATGGACAGAGATTTATGATAATCTTGCCCTGAAACGTTATTAAGGTGGTGCGTTTCTTGAAAAATGATTGACACAGGCTAAGACGCCAACCTTGAGATGTGCTCGCCAAAGGTGATCATGTGTCCGCAAGTAAACCTTCGTCTACACTGTAAGCTGCGTGGGCATCCATTTCACCCATCTCCAAAACTGTCATCTAATTACGTGTTCTTAGCCTATTATTGGCAACAACAGGGGGTTGTTGGTCCTACTAGTGAGGTTTTCAACCCCAGTCCTGACTGAATCTGCAGGGGAACTTTCCTGGCTTTTACAGCTTAGAGGAAGTGGGGCAGCCCTGGTCTCTTTTGAAGTATCATTCCTACTAATCCTATCCTCAGATGCTGAGCTCCTCAAACAACTCCAAACACCCTGACAGAGCCCTGTATCCTCCAAGGCCACACACACCACCTCGCCATCTCGCCTTGGCAGAAGACTTCAGAGCAGAGACACTCTTGACCTACTTGAAAAGCTCTAAGCTCCTGTGTGAAAAGACACCCATAAATACACACCAGATGCACAAACCACATTTAAGAAGAGAGGTGACGGGCAGGGAACTGTCAACGGGACCCTCACAGTCACTTGTCTTCATCCTCCCACGTGGCGTCCACCTGTGGTGCATTGTCAGTGGGTTTGGTTGAAACTCAGTAGGCTTTCGCTTCCATAGTTGGCTTTGTGCCAATGGAATTTTTTTCAGCTTCATCTTCAGCAACGTGACCTCCCATAAAACTAAAAAATATCTTTGCAAATAAATGTTTCTCTTTTTAAAAAAATTTCTGCAAAGGAAAATGACTGATGTTACCATTAAAAAGACTTCAGCTGGCCTGCTTTTACCACTAACAACATAATAAAAATTTTATCAGGACAACTACAGGAGCCCAGTATTTTATTCTTAAAATTTCTCTTCCAAATGAAAATGCTTCCTATAAAACATGCACCAAACTTTTCTGAATAAGGCCTCAAATATTTTAAAATATAACTAGAGCAAAGTAGTCCAGGTTTGAACTAAGCAATAAAAACCTGGCTGAGGCTGGGTGCAGCAGCTCACATCTGTAATCCCAGCACTTTGGGAGGCGAGAGGACTTCTTGAGGCCAGGAGTTTGAGAGTAGTTTGGGCATCATAGCAAGATCTCATCTCTTTACCCAAAAAAAAAAAAAAAAAAATCAAGAAATTAGCCAGACATGGTGAGACACGCCTGTAGTCCCAGCTACTTGAGAGGTTGAGCTGGAAGGATCACCTGAACCCAGGAGATCAAGGCTGGAGTGAGCTGTGATTGTGCCACCGTACTCCAGTCTGGGGACAGAGTAAGATTTTGACTCAAAGAAGCAAAAACAAAAATCAAAACAAAAACCTGGTTCGGGCCAACATCAGGCCTGCATTCTGGACATTCACTTGTCTGTAGGGCAGATCCCAGCTCTGACTAGGCTGACGCTTGGGGAAGTTGGGGTGACAGTTTAAGGCAGTGCTCGCTCTCAGGCGTTCACCTGGAGTCTGCGTAACCCTGAGTGTGAGCACCTCTCTCAGTCTCGATCCTGATGACAGTTGAGACAAAAGCCGTGATGAATTGGGTTAAGTGGGACTTCGAGCAGAATGAAGGAACTGCAAACAAGAGACGGGAGACTGGCCGTGTGCCCTGGCGCCATCTGCCCTGAATGGCACTGGTCAGGAGTCTCCTGTGACTTCTGCCAGCACCTGGGAGGCCAGGAAAGGGCTGAGTCAGCTCACCCAGAGCAGGGAGACCGTCCCGGAGCGCAGAAGGTGCAGAAGGTGTCGGAACTTCTGGTTGTTTTTAGTGGCGCAGAGTTTTCACTTTAGCCGTTCAGTGTGTCCTGGTTAGAGAAATTTTCCCTGTGCCTTTGGAATGGCAACTGGCTGGTTTTGAAAGTAACCGAAACAAAGCAAATTCAGTTAAAGGCCAGAATTAAGGTTCTTGTTTGATCCACTTGAGGGTTGTGAATTCTGATATTTACCTCATAGTGTGGTGATACGGGAAAAGAGCATAAAGCAAGAACTAGGCTCAATTTATAAAGTTGTATTTGAGACGTGACTACAAAGCTTCTGCCCCATCAGCTGGAAACAGAAGCCTGGGGAGCCAGGTGCGTCCAAAGGACTTGAGAACGCGGAAGGGGCGCTGATGCCCAGGTCCCAGCTCCAGATCAATTACAGCAGAGTTCCTGGGGATGGATTTCCTGCTTTAATGTGCCGCCGAGGCTGAAAAGTGGTGGTGCAGAAGGATAAAGCAGAAAAGGCCCTGGCTTATCCGAAGCCCTCCTCTCCTCGAGGCTCTTCACAAACGATCCCTCCTCCAGGAAGTGCCCCAACTCCCCGCTCCCGCTCCCGACACTGGTCGTCCACTCGCAGCCCTCCGGACACCCCCAGAACCGTCTCCTTGCCTTGCCTCAGAGCTGCACCAGGGACTACCAGCGCACATGACGGTAAGTGCTAAGAAGAATTCCATCCCTTCAACTCCATCTAGTCGAATCAAACGACCACATCAGGATTCTGAAACAAAAGCAGAGCACTCAGAAAGCCCCGGCACTGCCCTTTCCGCTTTTCACTGAAGAAAACTACGTGGCAGGAGAAGTTTCTACGTCTCACGCATGCAGCTTGCTGAATTGCAGCAAACTAAACATAAGCATGTAAGTCACCCTCAAGCCTCAGCCGCGTCACAAAATCGTGCCACTCCCATGTCTGTTCATGGCAGCGTCCTACTGCGCTGACGCGGCTTTACCTGTTTTCCCACTTTATAAGAGGAGTCATCTAGTCCGTGGCCTTTGGTGACCTTTTTTCAGTCAGCATTACAAAACCCACCGATACGGTTGCGTGCAGTGTAGACCCTTCACTGTTACTGCCACATAGCAGCCTATTATTGGAGACAGTGCAGTGGGCCTGTCTGTTCTGCTGCTGGTGAACATGGGTGGTTTTCCAGTATTAGGGCTACGGGAAGGGGACCGCAGGGACCTTCCAGCACGGACCTCCTGGTGACGACGGGGGGGGGGTTGTGGGAATTAACCTGGAATAGGGTCACTTGGCAGTAGGGCCTGCAGACACTCGCCTTTAGCAGATCCCGCAAAGCAGTTTGTGCCCAACTTATTCTTCGGCCTCAGTGTCGTCCAGAGCCTGGTCCCTCATCCACGCTTGATGTTCCCCATCCTTTTCGTCCAGCCATTCTGGTGGTACCCACTGGAGTCTTCCTTCCCAGGCTTTTTAAAAATTAATGCCTTTGAGCACTGTTCAGATGTTGATTGTACATCTGAATATTCTTTCTCTCTCTTTTTAACTAATTGTAAGATTTGCTAATGTATTATGGATACAAATTCTGTGTTAGATCCCTGTGCTGCAAATACTTTTTTTTTACTCTATGATCATATATTTTGATAAACAGAAGTTCCTGCTATGATTTGCTTTATTGTATCACTCTTTTCTTACATATTAGCATGCTTGGTTCCTGTTTCAACAAGTGCTTTTGGCTTTTTCCTACCTGAAGTCAGAAAGGTGCTCACCTATATGTTTTCTAAATGTTTTGGTATTTTATCCTTTGCATTTAGATATATAGTCCATGTGGAATTGACCTTTGCTTTTCATGATGTATTATGCTTATCATGTGGCTATCCAGTAAGCACAGCACCACTTATTGAAAAGATCTTTCTTTCCCCACTGAACCCGTGTTACCTTTGTCATAGACCATTGGACCATATATGTATAAGTCTGTTTCTGGACTTTCTCCCTGTGCCAATGGTCCGTCTGTCAACTCTTATATCAATATCATAGTCTCGCAATTACTTATCATATGTTCATAATAAATCTTGATGTTAGGGAATGCAAGTACTCCAGCTTTATTCTGCTTCATGTTGTCTTGCCTATTCTAAGCATTTTGCTTTGCCATGTGAATTTTAGAACCAGCTTATCAAATTTACCTGAAAAAACCTGCTGGAATTTGTGTTACTATTACATTGATTTCATCAATTCATCTGGGAAGAACTAAAACATTAACAGTATTGAATCTTCCAATCCATGAACATGGCATTTATTTAAGTCTACTTAATCATTCTCAATAATATCTTAAAGTTTTCAATATAATGATATTGCCTATCTCTACATTTTTTTCCAGTTTTTTAGTGTTCTTGTTATCGTGATAAATGATATTTGTGTCTCATATGTCCATCCCTGGGTTTGGCAATTTGCCAGGTGGACTAAAAGGACCCAACACTTGGTCATATTTATGGCTAGGATCCACAGCTACAAAAGAATACAAAGCAATATCAGCAAAAAGAAAAGAGGTGAGGAGTGAAGCCCAGGGAAACCAAACACAAGATTCCAGGGCAATCTCACAGGATACTCTTAACTCCCCCAGCAGTAAGAGGGGACAACACATGTAAAGTGTTGTCTACAGGGAAACTCATTAGCGATTCAGCACCCACCATACCAGCACTTCAGACTCCCAGAAGGAAAGCACGTGTGCATAAGAAACCTCCTTGTTTGCACAAACAGTACAAGAACAGTGAAAAACTGTGATCAGCTAGGGTCATGGGAACCCTTCTCAAATCCAAATTAGCAGATGCCAGTCAGGGCCAACCTTGCAAGTAGGCCATTCTAGGAATAAGCATCCACAGGTCTTCTCTATTAGCTATGTTCTGCAAATTATCTTTTTAAATTTTTTTTACTATTTTTACTGGTATAAAAGATGCAATTGATTTTTATACATCGATACTATCATATCCAATGACCTTCCTATGCTCACTTATAATCGTTTATGTTTAGATTCTTTTAGATTTTCTAAGTACACAATTATGTAACTGTTGGACTATCTTCCTAACAGAATTTTTGAACTCTTTCCCCAGAAGGAAACAAAAGAATCTGGTGATCTCATCAAGCTACAATTTTCTGAATGTTATCATCATAAACACGGTGTAAAATATAGTGGAGAAAAGAGCCAAATACTTCCTTCCTCTTCCAAACTTACAAAACTGAACAAGAAAGTAAGCTGGAAACATCTGCGAGTTTCAGAAAAGCAAGCAGGTCTGCTTATACTGTTGGGATACACACTCATTCGGCATTCCTAAACAGAGACATTATGGAGACGTTATTCGTAACTAATTCTTTAGGTACAAATGTATGGTATTTCTAATTTGGTTTGCTGTCGGAGACAACATCATCTCCTCCCAACACAGATTGGGAAGTTCAACTCTAGGCAAGCACGGAGTGGTAAGCCATTCTTTTCCAAATCTTCTTCGTCTTAAGCCTTACAATCACTTTAGGCTTGCTGTATAACTTTTCCTTTACAAAAAAAATTGGCTTGTTAATGTTTATTAGTTCAGACTCTCCTGTGCAAGTGCCATCAACCTACGTAGTTTAAGCACAAAGGAAGTTGTGTTATAAGGAACATGCTATCTCATACAACCTATGAATAACGTTGAGGCCATGGCTTTACCAAACCCTCCTGACTCCCTAGCCATCCTCCCCTGCAGATCTCTATAGTTTTGCTTTCCTCTCTCTCACATTTCACAAAATGCTTTCTCTGCGTTTTGTAAAGTGTGAGAGAGGCCAAAGATCCGGCCTTCAAAAATTCTTGAGTTAGCATTTTTTTTTTTTTTTGAGTTGGAGTCTCACTCTGTCGTCCAGACTGGAGTGCAGTGGCCACTCCTGGCCACCGCAGCCTCGACCTGCTGGGCTCCGGTGATCCTTCCGCCTCAGCCTTCCGAGTAGCCGGAATTACAGGCATGCGCTACCACGCCCTGCTGATTTTTTGATTTATCATAGAGATGAGGTCTTGCTGCCCAGGCGGGTCTCAAACCCGCAAGCTCAGGCAATCCACTCACCTCAGCCTCCCAAAGGCGCGGGATTACAGGTTGAGCCACCGAGACCGGCTTGCGTTAGCATTTTAAAGCTTCGCCCGTCAAAAGGTTACTCACTTCCTCAGTCCCCCAAATCAGAAAAGACTACAAACAATATGTATCATTGTTGAAAGGTGGGACCCCGAGAAACTTAGAATAAACTTAGTTCACGTTTTACCTCAGCTGAGCCTTTTTTGCTTAGACCGACACCCTTTGAATCCGGTACAGCTTAGACATAGTTAAAATTCCAACAGGCAGGTTTCAGGAAGCAAAATTCCGACGTTTCACTGCAGGCCAAGCTGGAAGCCCACCCCAACCCCTCGGCAAGACTCCACCAGATGCAAGACAAGGACAGCCCAGCCTTTCAATTCAGCGTTCAGCATAATAATCTCTAGGAAACTTTCGGGTTACCGATTGAAGGTGGAAGGTCAAAGATCACCCCTTAGCTGGCTGAAGCCATAAAAATGATAATAAGACCACCTTTTTGCTAAGGAGCTTGTGGATTGGAAGTGTCTGGCAGGTCTCTTTCTTGTTGGATCTCCTTGTCTCCTCCCATCTAGCCCACCACCGAGGCGTGGCAGCAACCCTGTGACTAACGCACCTGTCTCCCTGCTGTCCATCACCTGACGTCAGTACCTGCACTTACCTGCCCCTTCGTGAGGATGTGGAGCAGGCCACCACTCAATCACCTTAATGACCCCCCCAAGGGAAGGATTAAAAGGACTCAACCACGAGCATCCAGTGGCCATTGCCTTGCTAAGCTCCGGTGTGGCCATGTGGTCTCTGAGTTACGGCCGGCCATGTTTTCTTAGGCTTTGGTTCCCTCCCCTACCTTGGGGAGGTGAATCTCCTCTTTCTCTCTAATTTACTTTTTGTTTATAGGTAACCTAGCTTCTGTGCAATTTTTTGCATCTTTCTCCTGGCTCTGGATCACAGACACCAGACACCCACACCCCTGGCAAGCCTGATCTAACTTTCTGGAGGGTCCTGCTGTGAGTGTGACCTAACATGTTTGGAGGTCCCACCTAGACTGGCCTCACAATTGTCTAGCGTGGAGTTCATCCTGTTGCAGGTAACCACGATGATGACGATGACGGTGTGGTTAGGCTGGAAACCTGTAGCCCTGCAACCATCTATGAGTCTTGAGAGCCAAATGTCATTGCTGGCACTCTGATCACAGGTGCCAGAACTAGGTCCCACCTCCTTACCATTCTAGCCACTGTGGGAGAAGAGGAGCCTTCACATGATCAAGCTGGACCCCACAGTTTAAGAGCTAGGCACGGCTGATCCTAGACGTGATCCTTGCTGGGTGGGGGCAAAGGCCACCAAAACGTCCCCGCAGCTCTGTCCTGGCTGACCTCTCCTCTTCCGATTCCTAGACCTGGCCATTTTGCATCCCGGGTCTGCTGATTTCATCAGTGACCGAGAGGACGCCCACCCCAGGCGCCCACAGACGTCGGAGCCACGCTGGAACCCTGTTTGCGGTTCACAAGCATTGGTAGTCATCACCACATTTCTGTTTCTCCCGAGTTCTCACGTTTCTGGTGTCTTTGAGGCCTCTCTCCAGGGCACCATTCGACGTCTTGCATCTGCAGCCATCTGTCCACATCTGCTGGACTGCAGGCTCTCCCTGTGCGAGCTCCGCCCAGCCTCTGCAGGCAGCACTCTTGGCAGTAACCCACCGCAAAGTGCAGACAGCCTCCGCTCCTTCGGTCAAGAGCGACGGCCATGAGGAGGAGGAAAAGAGTGCAGATCCCCACAGGTCGGCCGTCACAGGGCCTTGAGAACGCCAAGAGCCCACCTTCACTGACTCGCTGAAGTCTACCTTTCCCCTCATTCTGCCCACCTCAGACCCTTCAGCTCCTCGGTCCTCACATATCTGGCCGCTAGTCCCATGTGGGAAGTGCATCAGAAAGCAGGGGTGGAGGCCCGGAAAGCCGGCTCCCTCCCAGGGCCCTTGGGTGCTTTCCCAGGAGATGGTGAAGCCTCGGCCCCTGTAGCCTGCGTTCCTTTCCAACCTCACCCAAGGACATTTCATATACATTCCCAAGACCAAGACGAGAGAATAGAATTGCTCTCAGCCTTCTAGCCTCAACGTTATTCACAGACTGTATGAAATATCATGTTCCTTATAACACAACTTCCTTTTTGCTTAAACTACGTAGGTTGATGGCACCTGCATAGGAGAGTCCGAACTACATTCCCAAGACCAGGACAAGAGGACAGAATTGCTCTCAGACCCGCCAGGACGATTTTACCACAGGTCTGCCGGCGCACCTGAGCAGCCTGGAGGAAGGGGCGTCCCGGGAGGCCCCACTGTCTGGGTGGCGGGCGGCAGCCACCTCCCACAGCGCAGGGGGCCCGTGGCCTCCCACCGGCATGCTCCCCACATCTCAGGACCCTGCTGACCACCACAGCCGCTCTTCCCCGGAGACGTGCCTGACGCATGCCCATTTCCGTCATGCCGTGTGTTTTATTGGAAAGGTGAGCCGGGCTCGGTGGCTCAGCCTGTAATCCTGCGCCTTGGGAGGCTGAGGTGAGTGAATTGCCTTAACCCGCGAGTTCAAGACCCGCCTGGGCAACTTGGTGAGACCGTATCTCTACAATATATCAAAAAATCAGCCAGGCGTGGTAGCGCGCTCCTGTAGTTCCAGCTACTTGGAAGGCTGAGGCAGAAGGATCGTCAGAGCCCTACAGGTCGAGGCTGCAGTGGCCGGGAGTGGCCACTGCACTCCAGTCTGGGTGACAAAGTGAGACTGCAACTCAAAAAAAATTTTAAAAAAAGAAAAGAAAAGGTGAGGTCAGCAGGTGATTTACTCCCTGGGTCTTGCATGCCCCGAGGGGGCTAAGGTCTGAAGCCATCACACTCTCCAGGCCCTCCTGTCTGTGACTTAGCACGTCATCAGAAGGTTGAAAAACGGTGCCGTAAAAGGAAAAAGAAAACAAAGAAACCACTCCAACGTGTCTTGAATTTTTCAAAATCTGTTTTTGTCTTCTTTGTAGCTTCTTGAGTGATGAGGCAATGAAAGGACTGAAGACCAAGTGGCTGGGACGTTTGGGGCCCTCTTTGAGCCTGGGCCAGACCTGTGGAAATCCCCCAGGACTGCAAGGACTCTCTGATGTCTTGGGCTTCCTAATGACCAGGCAGACAGGCCGTCCCCGTTTCCAGCACACTGAGCCCCGGCCGCCGTGGCTGCTGGCCTGGTCAATCTTTCGCCAGCCCCTGCGAGACCTGCCAGAGGTAAATGCTGTGGCATTTTCTCGCCTCTGAGATTGAAGGGCTACACCTTCCCCATGCCTGGCTGGACAGAGCGGAGCTGCTTTCTGCTTCAGGGCAGAGACAGACGCCTTCCTTTTCAGGCTCTGGAGGCAAACATTTCTAGAAAACAGCACTCTCACAGAAGAAACTTCTACTAAAATACTTGGGTTTCAAAAGATTGAAAGCTTTAAGAGAGTTTAGGAAACTGAAAATCTAAGTAAAGACAAAATTTGGGCCAGATGCGGTGACTCATGCCTGTGAGCCCAGCACTCTGGGAGGCCAGGGCAGGAGGACTGCTTGAGCCAAGGAGTTGAAGATCAGCCTGGGCAACCTAATGAAACACAGTCTCTACAAAAAAGAAAAAAATAAAATAAAATAATCAGTGGGGTATGGTGGCATGCGCCTGAAGTCCCAAGTACTCAAGAGGCTGAGGTGGGAGGATCACCTGAACCCGAGGCAAGACAACAGTGAGTCGTGATTATACCACTGCCCTCAGCCTGGGTGATAGAGTGAGACAAGACTCCCCCAACTCAAAAAAACAAAACAAAACAAAAAACGATAAAATTTGAAGCATGATCCTCATAAACAATGCCTATAGCTTTCTCATATTTTTTTTTTTTCAAAAAAAAGCAAAAGCGCTTAGGAAAGATAAAAACGAATCTGGGTCTTTTTCTCATAGGAGTGATGCTCCCCAACTCGGCCGTGGCCCTGTGCCTCTTTCTCCTTCTGGATTCAGTGCTCAGCGCCCTCTAGAATGTTCTCCCACACGTCCTGTTCAACTGCAACAAGAAGGCAAGACTGGTCAGAGGACGGACGGCCAGCCACGAAGACGCTCTACGACTGGGAGCCGCCGGGGGTGGTCCTGCCCGTCCATACGACGGGCCCCCGGGGTCCCTGGATTTTGGCTCCACAGGTGCTGCTCAACATCAGGGAGACCTCAGCGGCTGTGGGGGTGGGGCTTGAACTTCCTCCTGGCGGGAGAAGTGTCCCTAACCTCCTGCAGAGAAACGGAGAAGTTTTAGTTTTTATTCCAATTCCTGCCAAGAAGAAAAAGAGGAGGAGGAAGAGGAAGGAGGAGGAGGAACAGGAAAGGGAGGGGACGGGGAGGAGAAGAAGCAGTGTGTCACGGGGCAGGCCTCCCCGGGGCACAGAAGGGCGCCCCACAGAAGACACCACACCGATGCCACCGCCTGTCCCCGGCCGGAAGGGGGAGAAGGAGCCTGGAGAGGGCAGGAGCGGGGGTACTGAGAGTCCATCAGGGTCTGCGGTTCCCCAAATCCAAGAACCAGTTGGGGACACCCAAAAGGCTGAGGCCTCTCCTCAGGCTTCCTGTGAAAACTCACTAATGGCTTTCTGCCTCCTGTTTGCATGGGGGGGGGTTGGTTGAAGTCACTGTGACCTCTGCGTCCACCAAGGCTCAGCCGCACACCCAGCGGGAGACCGGGCCTCCTCGAGATCTGCAGTCTGCTTGGCCTCGGCCCCCACTCTCCCCGTGTTCCTGGGAATCCAGCCTCGAGCCTCCCCTGCCGTGGCTTCCTCCAGGCAGGCTCAGATGTTGCCATCACCCCCGCAGTGCCTGTCCCCTGCAGACCGCCCGCGGCAGGCCTGGAGGACGTCGGAGGTTTCGGCCTTCACGGAGACGTTGACCCAGCAGAGCTCTTCCGACGGATACTCGCTGCGCCCCATCCTCTTGCTGGGAGGCGTCCCCGCCGCCCAGCCACTGCGTCCTCGCTGGCCGCGAGTCTCTGGCAACCCTCGGCCTCCGTCTCCCACTGGGACCTTCCAGCACCATCGCAGGCCCCAGCGGAGACGGGCAGCCCGGTCTCTTCCAACCAAATGAGACACCGAGAAAGTTTCCAAGTGAACAGCTCTTTAGAGCTTCCCTCCGTCCCCGGGGGTGGAAATGGCTGCAACCTGCTGGATTTTTTGCACAGGAGTTTTTGTGTTCCTTAGTGATCCTGATGTCAACTGGTGGCAGAGCAGAAGGAACACCCGGCCTGCAGCCCTGCACACCTCTGTGCCTGGCCCTTGGCGGCCGCCTGAAGAAGGGGCTGGAGAAAGCAGCCTGACACTTTTAGGACGAGGGGCTTCTTATCAACTCCCACCTTCTGGAGAGGGGAGGGAAGAAGGCCAGGATGTCCGTGGGCCCAGGGGCTGCTGAGCACCTGAGCGAAGAGACAGGGGGCACAAGGAGACCATGAGCCTCACCAGAGGACGTCACACAGGCGACACAGGGAGCCCAGCAGCCCAGGCAACGGATGCCAGGCAGGGGACAAAGGACTCCAGACAGGGAAGGGCTGGGCCCCAGAGAGACCCACCCGCTCAGCCAAAGGACACCGGGCAGGGGATGCAGGGAGCCCACCCATCCAGCAGAAGAATGTCAGACAGGGGACATGCCAGCTAAAGACAGAGAGTCGTCTGGCTTCAACCCAGCTCTACGTGGCTCGTGGCAGGGTTGGTTGTCAGCAGATTGCCTGTCTCCAACTCCTTTTAGGCAACCAGGCCAAAAAAACATAGCGTCTGCCCATCTAATGCCCGGGGTTTACATGACTGAAGTGGAGGAATACATGGAACTACATAAAGTTTTCAAAGACACGACATGCACTCTCAGCCGTGAAGCTCTGGCACGTCAGGGGCTGGCAATGCCACCAAGCGACCGGTGTAAGCCACGCACGCACTGCCTGTGAAACGGAGCCCCCTTTCTGCTTACCAGGATTGTCCTGCATCCGTTTTATGTCCGCTTGAAAAAACACAGGCCTCTTAGAAAATGCAGGGCATCCTATGTAATGCCCGTGGGAATGGTCATGTTGTGTCGACATCCTGGCACAGGTGGGCTGTGTTTGGATAACTTTCGAAACACATGTTTTTAATCAAGTCACGTGAGGGGCCGAAGAAGAAACACAGTACTCCTCCCCATGTTTGTTTCAACAAATACAAAGTTTAGAGTAGTTTAGTATTGTTATTTTTACTGTTTTTAGGACTAGATTTATCATTATTGTTGTGGTATGCAGATTCCTTTTCACCCTGGCCCCTTGCCTGGGTATTCTAAAGCCTCATCCTTTAAGATCAATGATGGATGAAGTTTTATTAATTGTAGCAATTTATTGTATTAATTTGGGCTATCAGTTGCATAATTCAGAAGTTGTAAAACTTGAGTCCACAAATATCATAGCTTTGGAAAGTCAAGAAATAGAATTTGGGTTCTGAACAAAGACGTTCCTGGAAAAAATTAGAAATGGGCCTAAGGTTCAACCCTTCAGCTACATTAGGAAAATAAATAGCTTACACAATAATTTATCTTGTTCAAGAGAAGATAATTTTTTCTTTATTCAGTTTTACTCTGTCACCCAGACTGGAGTACAGTGGTATGATCACAATTCAGTTCGACCTCCTGGGCTCAGACGATCTTCTCACCTCAGCCTCCCAAGTAGCTGGGACCACAGGCATGTGCCACCCGACCTAGCTTTTTATTTATTTATTTATTTATTTATTTATTTATAGCCACGAGGTCTTGCTGTGTGCTCAGATTGGTCTTGAACTCCTGGGCTCAAGCAATCCTCCCACCTCGGTCTCTCAAAATGCTAGGATTACAGGTGTGACCCACCATGCCCAGTAGAAGATAAATATTTTTAATTGCACACACCACGTTGCATTTTAAAAGTATTTGCTTCCCTCGTAAACATAGATTCTGTGGGCTTTTTACTAGAATTGCAAAATTTCTACATGTTTGCTTCTACAGAGGAGAATAGAGTCAAGTCTGCCCCATGAGAGAGAACCACGGTGTGACCTCCGGAACTGAAGGGACAGCCACTGAGCAGAATGGTTTCCCTGCATGTCGCCTCTCCCGGCCCCTTCCGGAGCTCTGCATGCCAGCGCTTGAGTTGGGCTTCCGGCCACAGAGGACGGAGCAGCCTCGACTGGGCCAAAGCACAGAGGAAGCTCAGCCCCACCCTGAGCCGCAGGCTGACAGATGCCCCGTGTGCCCAGTGGCACCAGTCACACCTGGCAGACACCTGGCGGAACGCAGGCGCGGAGTGAGCAGAGCGTGCACGGCCACTCCTGGGGCTGCTGGCCGAGTAGGGTAGCTCAGCCCTGTTCGGAGGTTGCCGCATTCCAGGGAGCCAACAAGGGGAGGCTGATAAGATAACTAGGCGGTTCATGGAGTATTTCCCCTCCCTGCTCCCATGCCTGTATTTATTGTTTAATATAAGTTACCATCTTCTTGAGCAATAAACACGTCCTCCTCCTGCGACTTCAACTTAGCCCAGATGAAGCAGAGCAAACCGGCTATGTCTTGGTCTCTGTGTTTTCGGGGTTTTGCTTACACACAAAAAAGCCTTATAAATAGATTCAGCCCCTTTGGGTTTTTCGGTTGTTCTTTGTCTTGCTTTGCCTTTTTTCCTTTTCACTGGGCTACTTTTGTTCTGCCTTCCAGTTTAATAAGCTGTTTTTTGAGGTGATATGAAATGGCCATTTTTAATGGTTTCGATATTCATTAACTGTAGTGAATTTTTAATCAACTGCGGCAGTAGCAGGATTATTTTATCAATGACATGTATGTGGATTCCAGTCCATACAAACGGGATGAAAGCCTGGCTGATCTCCTTCGGAGTAATTACCATCTTTAATTGAAACTGACATCTATGTGCCAGCTTGATTTTTTTTTTTTTAGCCAGAGATCGCTGAGGACATGAGGACAAAAGCCATATTTTCTTCTCTTAGAGTCATCGCAGTAATCATTGCAAACCTGCTCATAGAGCAAACAGTTAATACATATGATTTAGTGAATAATGTGTTTAACCGGAGAGAGAGGACAAGAAGCAGAGGTCAGCTCCAGAGGTCTAGCCAACTGCAGCTGCCAAACGAGAAGCATGGCGTCCTCTGGGTTGCGCCTTTTTCGCTGAGACTGAAATGTCAAGCATAAACCAAACACTCTGCTCACAGCCTGAGAAGAATGCACATTCCCACGACGGCACAGGGAAGCTGGGAGGCGATCTCCTCCCGGGTTGGGGGCCTGAGCAGACAGGAAGCCCCGTCCAGGATTTGTCTTCATTGTCCGTCATCACAAGTCAGCCTGGCTTCCTGCAGGAGAAATGTGGACCGCGTTCAGATTCTCAGCCAGGCTGGACAGAAACGCCCACCCAACCATCCCCGCTTTAAATTTAGAAGCTGTTTCTGCGCATGCCATCTCCGTCCGCCCACAACTCTCTAAGGAAAATGCTCTCTCTTAATTTCTGTAAGCAGTGGGCAGAAAACGGGTCTTTGTTGGTATCTAGCCCGTAGTTAAAGGATCACATGCTTTTTCTACTCTTGAGCATCAAGAGAGTATGAGGAAGATACCATAAATAGAGAATAATAATTCACAATCATAAGTCCCTTCGCGCGTTTTCTTCTTAGCACTAGCCAGATAGATTTTTAACATTAACAAAAAGTTACTTATGAAATGAAACTTTAAAGTTTCTCCATTAAAATCTTATAGTCATTTCAGGACAAAAAGTTTCTCAAAATCTGTCCCTAACCATATATCTAAAACATACTTTTCAAAGTTAGCGATTTATTCTTAAATTTAAAATTTCATAAAACTATTTTGTATAAACTACTTACAGAAAACAAACGTAGTAATTTTCAGAACAAAGAAAAATTTGAAGACTTTTAATTCAGATAGACAATTTTCTGCAAAAATGTCAAGATGAACGATGATTCCCCCACTTGCCTGAAGAAGCCAACCCCTGGATTTGAACTTGAAGTTTCAGAAGACCCAGCTGGAAAATGACCAGCATTTTACCGGATATTAAGTAGGAAAATACACGGTCAGGGCTCCTGATACTCTAAAAACCATATGGAGATGTACGACACTCTGTTATTAGCAATATTCACCACACCAAGCAGTAGAACAAAAGGCATGTATCCATTCCTCCTGTCTAAACGGGGCTTTGTGTTCTCTCACCATCGTCTTCCCATCAATGTGCAGAATGATAAATTGTCAACTCACAATTTAAAAATGAAAAATCAAAATAATACTGAGTGATTACTTCCCATAACAGATTTTTCGCTCCTGGGCCAAGAAATATATTCAGTTTTTGTATTTTCAAGACTTTGTCTCACGGCTATTTCCGAATATTATTTCTTCCAAGTCTTACTTCTTAGAATATTCTTGAAAATTTTGGCTTAGTATAACAAAGGAAGAGGTAATTCAAAGAGGAAAACGACCAGCATAGCCATCAAACATTATTTTTACCAGACTAATAACAATAAGCACCTGCAATTTCGACATCTCCTGACTCGATTAAGTCCTAGAAGCCGTTGCCAGGTTCCTGAAGCCCAGAGGAAGATCCTGGAGCCCTCCTCCACATCACCAATGCCACAGATGTTTCTCGAACACACAGCTCTCCCTCACTATCAGCCTGGCAGCCTCCGTCTGCCCCTTTGAGCTATTATTCAATATTGCATGTTTAATGTTCACTTATCAAACAAAAGAAACAAAGTAGAAAGGGAAACAAACTTGAGCAAAAGCATGCACTTCGTTTTCTGTCCAAAGAAAATAAAATGCGCGTCTGTTGAGAAACATGTGAATGCACTTCCTTAGAATGATGCAACCCCTCCAAAAACATCTCCGAAATCATCCAGCCGGGTGGTAGGACGCTGAGTTTCCCACAGGAAGCAGCTCGGGTAATTGCTTGTTTGTTTTGCCCGGAGAGCCATCCTATGATGAGCCTGCGGGTTTCTCCCCTGAGAAAATCTGCGACCGGCCTGTTTGGGGCCGGGCATCCCATGGGCGTTTGTCTCACGTGTGTAGACAGCTCATCATCTCAGCGCGTGTTCTGCAGAAGAAAGGGGGACGTGGGAAATCGTGTGGCTAGCAAAGACGCTACAGTGCAAGAAAGAAAAACTTCCACGAATAGTGCGCAGATAAGAATTCCAAGCCAGGACACAGTCGCTGAAGTCCGCAGACGGGAGGAGGGCTGGATGATCTGCCCAGCCGGTTGTCAGGAAGAGCCTCCAAAGCCGGGCCGCCTCGGGCCAACCCCGCAGGAGGCAACAAGGGTCACTTGGCCACCACCTGCGTCCACAAGGGGCATCGTGAGGTCCGCTTAGGAGTCCCCCGATAACTCCGCGCGTGCACACCACAACGCGCCCAGCGGCACGGTGGGGACGGCGAAATGAAGCATCTGCGTTCCCTGCTGTCGGCGACCTGAACCCAGCGAGAAGACGGATCCCTGAAGGAAGGGAGTCC
>NW_007256200.1:117507-220297 GCF_000164805.1 Carlito syrichta | reverse complement strand
GGACGCGGAGACGGAGGCTTGGCGGTGCTGTGGGCGGCGCGGCTGGACTGTGACCACAGATCCGGAGCGGCGAAGGGAGCGGAGGCCAGACGCCCTGCGCGGGGGAGACACGGACTGTGCCACCACCGGAGGCAGCAGTCGCGGGCTGGCCGTGCACGTGAGGCCTGGACCCGCGCGCACGGGCAACAGCCCCGCCGCCCGAGGAAGACCGACGCCCTCGCGTGCCACGAGCAGAGAAAAGCCCAGTTTCGTCCTCTCCAGACCGGCCGCGGTTTGTGTGGCAAGCCGAGACAAGCAGCCTCGTCCCTCGGAACCCCAGGGCCACGCCGCCGTGAAGCCTGAGCGACCCGTCACTGAGAGGCCAGCGGCTTGGTCTGTGTGAGCTTCCCCGAGGGGCACATCAAGCTAGACAGAAGCTGTGGACAACACACCATGCTTACATGCACTCACACACCCCCCTGTGAAGGGGGAGAAAACAACGCATGCACGTAAGGCCTGGCTACAAAAGAAAGGGGCTTTGTCTAAAGTCCTGATGGGGGAAGTGGAAAAATCGCTCCAAAAGACGTCTCCTTGTCAGGAAAATCCATTTCTCATCAGCTGTATCTTTCAATTGGCGAAATAAGAATAGCGGCGAATTAGGCTGAGCAGGAGTTTATTTATTCAGCCGCTTTTAGTCAGAACTAATGACCTCCACAACTCGTGATTCTGATGTTTATTCACTTTGGGGCCCAGTTAATCTGGCCGTGGGTCTGATGGCTCCACTAAGGAATGCTGTCCTGAGTATCGTTCAGTGACACAAAGTACAGCTACACTCCAACGTCGTGATGTCAGCTTCAGGAAGACAGCCCCTCGGTGGACAGTTTTACACCTCTCCGTTTATATTACTCTCTTTAAAGGGCAATGCCCTTATTATCGCTGCTAATACTTACTGGCGGCTGCTGGTTTCTTTTCATGCTTAAATAAGCTAGCAGGCTAACCTTTGACCATACCTAAGCAAAGTCTTTTCCTTAAGGAGTAGCCTCTGTTTTCTGAATATCCTCACCGTGTTAAGGAATGCAGCTCGCTTAGTAAGACTCCTGACATTTCTACTTTTTCTTTCTAAATGCAGCCAAGTTCTCCGTGTTCTTGTGGAGGAAGAAAACCCACAACAGAAATTATTCTTTTCCTAAATTTAAAATGTTCTGTCTTCAAGTCAAGCTCTCCCCAGCAAAACACGTCCCCTCTCGCTGGAATGACACAATCGTCTCAATCCGCTGAATTTCAGTGGAAATGTCTCTTTCTTCTTTCAGAAAGAAAGAACCACCCTATGATTAAAACTTCCCACAGTTGCTTTTAAGGTACCTTAGTATTCTTTTTTTAATGTTTTCCTCTATTTTTATCAGAAATTACCCTCCCTGCACAAACAGTGCGGCTGGCCCTGTGGGTGGTGGGCTGGCTGGGCTGCTGCACCATCCCTCTCCCCCGTTCACTCCCCCTTCCATTCCCTCACGCTTTCCAGGAGTCCCAGGGACTGTGGCCTTGAGGGCTTTCATCTCATCCACACCAGCCTCAAGCACTGGTTCCTGGCCCCTCCCGTGTGGCTTCCCTCAAACTGCTGAGCTGCCCAGACATCCTCTCAGTCCTGCACCAGCTGCCAAGGAAGCTGAGCTTTCCAACAGCACAACACTTGCACAACAGCATGGACTGCAGCCTTTGCCAAGAGGAGCATCTCCAAGCAGCTCCTGAACTCCAGGTGGTCTGTCTGCACCGCCTTTGCTGGGCGCCGGCCCTGCTGGATCATCCCGGCAGCACTCACTGGACATCGCTGGCAGGCAGGTCAGCACCAGGCCCTGGGGAGAGAGCTTCGAGCGGCACACACGCCTCGGAGCTTGGGTCTAGAGGAGGCAGATGTGAGTGGGGCTGACATGGCTCTAACACAAGGAAGCACCCCTGAGTGCTGGACACCTGGAGGCTGGCCACCCCTGAGGCTGGACACCACTGCCTGCTGGAACAGAGGAGACACACACAGCAAAGGGCTGGGTGCATCAGGAGGGGGCTGGCCGGGCTCGGGGAGTGGCTCTCGTTGCCAAGGAGAGGCGCTGTTGACGCCAGCAGGTTCAGGAGCTGAAAGCATCCGAAGGCACCAAAAACCCACAGACACGTGAAGACAGCCCGCGAACCAAACCCGGGAACACAGAGCGGCATTCCCTCTGGAAAAAGGATCTGCCTAACACCCCCTGAAGGTGTCTAGCTGGGGTCGGGGGGGTCCCTGAGGACTAAAGAGCCAGAGAAATCGAGCTTCACGCCATGCCCGTCTCAAGGTGTCGGCCGTGGGGCCCAGGGGCCTGGCGACCTGGAACTTCCGTCTCGCCTATTTCCACTCCGGTTGGAGAACCTGCCCCAACCCTCGCCACCCTCGCCACCCTCGCTCACACAGGCGCCACACTTGCGGGCTCGGGAAGCCAGAGCAACGCCTCCACCACGCTCTCGGGGCTCAGCAGGCCACGGCGATGCCTGCACCAGGCTCCGTGCGGCTCTTCACCAGCAAGCACTTGCTGAGCACCTGCTGCATGCAAGGATCTGCACGGAGGGGAGTGAGGTGGAGGACCCAGTACCCACCTTCCAGGGCTTGCCACGGCCATGGAGCGGGCACGGAAATGGCTTCCTGCAACAAAAGGCAAGAAGTCTTGTGGGGAGCAAGCTGGATGCAGGAGGGACAAACAGAAGTGAGGGGCGTCCAGGAAGGCAGCTTGAGGGGGCCTTCAAAGGCCGCTCTCCGCCCCCAGACGCTTGCCACGTTTCTGGGACTGAAGGCGAGAGCTGGGCTCAAAGGGTCCCACCGGAGGGGTCACGTGGCTCCCTTAAGGGTGTGGCACTGGAAAGAACGTCACACAAAAGGAGGACATGCATATTTATATACGTACAGAGTAATATTGGTGGTATAATGAATATTGTATATTGTAGTAATTACATATGTATGTAATGGGAGAAATAGGGCTAAAAGAAAAAAAACTGAAGGAGGTGTCTGCTCTCGCAGTTCAGGCAAGGAAGGGAAGGATTTGCATCCAGGAAAGACTGTGATGGAGAGGAAGGAAGAGAAAGCGGTGTCAAATGGCCAGAGCATCTGTCTGGTTCCCAGCAGCACGTGTGAGGCTGAGGACTGAGGAAGATCCAGGAGGACCTCGGGCTTCTGGCGTGGGGAGGGGCGGCAAAACTCGGAAAGCGGGAAGCACCGTCAGGGGAGAGCAGTGGAGTCAGGAGGAAGGGGGCCGAAGACTGTCCACCCCTGCGAGGCAGCCTCAGCCACACAGGGGCCTCCGCCTGCATCCTCGAGCCATCCGCGCCATCCCGCTCCGCCGTGAGGGAGACCCAGGGGAAGAATCCAGGCCGGTTGGTCTCAGATGGAAAGAAACAGGCGACAGGCAGCTAGCCGAGGAGGCACTGAGCACGCGAGGCGCTGCACCGCGCTTCTCGATGACACACGGGCCGCAGAGGAAGTCTCGGGAGAAATTTCAAAGCAGCGTGAACTCAATCAAGATGGAGGCGCTACTTACCAGAGTCGGGGGGAACAGCAGAAGCAGCGCCTAGAGGAAAATGTTTGCATTCGATGCTTATTTGAGGAAAGAAAAAAGGACTGAAATCAGCCACGTGAGCTTCCACCTCAGGAAACTGGAACAGAGGACCATAGGAAATCGCAAGTAAGCACAAGAAAAGAAATAATAAGATCAACAGAGAGATCAGTGAAACCAAAAGCTGGTTCTTTGGAAAGAACGATAAAACTGATGAATCTCTGGCCAGGTTACCTAAGAAGGGAGAGAGAGAGAGAGAGAGAGAGAAGACCAAATTACAAACATCAGAAATAAAAGAAAAGACATCGCTACAGATCTTGTGGGTGTTGAAAAGATAACAAAGGAATATCATGAGCAACTCTATGCCCACAGATTTGGTTATCTAGATGAAATGGACAATTTCTTTTAAAAAACAGTCTACCAAAACTCACACAAGAAAGAAGAGGTCCTTTGAAAGGGGCTAGGTTAAAGAAATCGAATCAGTGACTGACAACCTTCAAAACAGAAACCGCCAACTCCCCGGCGAATTCTACCAAACATTTAAGGAAGAAATTATACCGCTTTTCTGTCATCTCTTCCAGAAAGCAGGAGCAGAGGGAGTGCGTGCTACCTCGTTCTGTGAGACCACAGTTACCCCGATGCAGTGACACAGACAGTGTAGCCACGTGAATTCAGCAGTCCTAGCAAACGGAGTACCCTGGCGGCAGTCTTGATGGTGGGACGTCAACGTGTGTGGGTGCAGGGAGGCCTGGGCAATCTCTGGGCCTTCTGTTCAGTTTTGCTGGGAACCTAAAATGGCTCTGAAAAATAAAGTCTGTTTCACAAAGGTTAAAAACTGAAAAGTAAATTCTCAAAGGTCACCTCTACTTCTGCTGGGTAGAGTTTGGTCCACGGGCACAGACTGTTTTCCTTGATAAAGTACAGTGGTTTCCCCCCCCATCCACAATTTTGCACTCCATGATTTCAGTTACCTACTGTCCACTGCGGTCTAAAAATACTACAGACAATACGGTGCTCCGTGTATGAGAGAGATCCCACTTACTTAACTTTTATTACATATATTGTTATCATTGTTCTATTTAATTTAATAAATTAGTATCCATGATTATTATTCATCTCTTACTGTGCTTAATTTATAAATTAAACTTTATCATGTATATGCATATATTATAGAAAAAAAACACAGTATATATCAGGCTCAGTGCTCTCCATGTTTTCAGGCCTCCACGGAGCATCTTAGAGAATACACCCTGGAAATAGGGTGAGACTACTGTCTTCAAGACATATTCACTGCCGGTGTGGTGGCTCACACCTGGAATCCCAGCACTGTGGGAGGCTGAGGCGAGACGACCGCTTGAGCCCAGGAGCTCAAGACCATCCTGGGCAACAGAGTGAGACCTCGTCACCACAAAAAATTTAAAAATTAGCCAGATGTGGTGGCACATGCCTGTAGTCCCTGCTACTCAGGGGGCTGAAGTGAGTTGTGATGATGCCATTGCACTCCAGCCTGGGCAACAGAGTGAGACCCTGACTCAAAAAAAAAAAAAAAAAAGATATATTTGCTGATTACATGGATGCAAACAAATTTACATCAATGAATACATTTTCACTTAACTGAATTCGCGTGAACCCTGAGTCTAGTCCTAGAAAGCAGAAAAATCCCATCTCACCCTGACCCTCTAACACTTGATCTTAGGACTCTCCACTGAATTTAATTTGAGAAAAATTAGCTATCAGTACTCTAAACACTAAAAGGCCTAAAGTGTATTGCATTGTCCTGTACCTGGCTTCCTGCTAAGTCAAGAAATTTTTGGTTTTAAGAAAATGTGCCAGAGATGAAACCGTGGATCATCTTCATACTTTTAGTCTTTGTAATAAACCAATTCGTACATGTGAATTAATTTGAAAGAATCAGGACTCACTTTGCACAAAACACCGCGCCAGGAACTTGTAGTAAAAAAAAAAAAAAAACAGTACACAACAGTTTTGACCTTATTTAGTGTCAGAGAAGGCAGGGTGAGAAGGCAGAGGAGAGTTTCCAGTGGCATGCTTGTGATATTCCCTGGCTCTGACCTATATTCCTGCTCCTCTCTTGGGGGCAGACCACAAGAACACCACCTGAGCAGGTTACTCCACGGGCACCGTTAGCCAAATCCACTGTGAGGAGACCCAGCTGGAGCCGCCCTCTGAGGCAGTTCCTCCCTAAGTCCCACCTGAAAAGGGACTGCGTGCTGACCTGGAATCTGTGGCAGGGTGACGACACAGAGCCAGTCCCTGGCCAGGAAGTGGGCTTATCTTCCCATCAGAAGCACACTTCAAAGGAAGGCGCAGACTTCAAAGAATGTTTACGGGCTTGTCTCTCTGACCCTGGCCTAGTGGCCAGTACCGACAGCCCATTAGCACCTCATTAGCTGGGCCTCAAGAATGTAGGCAGAGCATCCTGGTCCAAGGAAGCATCCCCAGATGGAATCGAAGAGGGTCTTCCCCTTTTCTTTCCGCTTTTGTAGCTGCTCTGATGGTCAGACACCCCAGAAGACAACATATATCTGAGTTCTGGAGTTGATGTCAGCTAGGCAAATAGGGCCATGTAGGTCAAGTTTTAACATCCAGGTATATCCAGGTATATATGTATCCAAATCTTCCTTTAAAAAGACAGGAAATAGGCATCAGTTCTGGGGCACTTTGGCAACTGTGTCTCCAAAAACCCTCAACTGACGATGAAACTCTGCCCCCAACCTCAAGCTCTTAGCATCTCAGTCCCTTCCACAACTGCATGTTGAAATCCCTGTTGCTTGTGCACCATTTAATCCTGTAGTTTCTACCACAGTGTCCGGCACACTGCAGGCACTGACATTCTCACACAAAGGCTCAAGGCACTCTTTCCTCACAAGAAGCAAAACCATCTCCCTGAAGGGACTCCGTCATTAGCATGTGGTCTCTGCTCACATGGCATAGGGAGAGAGCCCAGCCAGCTCTCAATTTTTCCAGACGAATCTCACTTGATACCCTTCAGGCTGAACAACCTGAAAAGTTATCACAAGCTGTCTAGTTGCTAGCTAGCTAAGATTTCCAAAAACTCCATGTCCTTTGAATGCTAAAAGAGCATCAAGGATTCTCACATATTGGTGGCAGAGTGAAACTCTTTAATGCTGTTGTGTTCTGGGCTGTACTATGGTCCGCTGTCTTTGAGTAGCTAAACAGGAAAGTGGAAATGTATGATGAAGATGAAAGGACTAATATTCTTTTAAAGTAAAGAGTATTTCTGATGAAACCAGATAAGTGTTCTTCAAATCTCATGACCTAGTAGAAAGGTCAAGTTTCCATGGAATATTGAGCAGTCATTTCACTTGGAAATTTCATCTGACAAAGAATGAAAGCAAAAAAAAAATCTTATTTGATAGGTTATCTTGTGAAAACACATTGATAAAATAAATGTCATGCATACAGTTCTCGATAAGTTACATAATTGCTGGGCAATTTACTGATTACCCAAATTTTATTTTATCGCTAAGAATCTGATGAATTATTCATGAAAATAATACAGATCTATGCCTACAGACAAAGTAGAAAGTATTAGAAGAGGAGATACAGTAAGATCTGATTCTTCCTCCCAGTCAATTACCACAATCCACAGTTTCTTCATTAAATACTCAGGCCATACATCTATGCGTGGTTTTGTTCAGTGGACACGTACATTGTTCTAAATCTTGCATTTTTATTTAGGAATATATTGTGAAGTTCTTTTCATATGCACAAGATATAGCTCTTTTTCACTTTCTTTTTAGCAGCTGCATGATGTTCCATTATACAAATGTGTATAGTCAGTCATTAAACTCTGGGTTGCTTCCAGCTTAGTAAGCTATGTGTAAAACTTCTTTTTTTTTTTTTTTTTTTTTTTTTTGCAGTTTGGTTTGAATATTGTGATTGTTTTGTAAAAACCAATTGGAAGTCGTTTCCTGCTCATTTCTTGAAAGATTCACATTTAAACTGTCATAAACCTTGATTTTTTTTTTTTTTTTTTTTTTAAGGACTAGCATTCACATTTTTCCCCTTTCTTTTCTTGTAATTGTTCTTTTCGAGTTTTCCCTGACATATGAGATCAGTTTTGGTCATATGTACTTTACTGAGAAATTATCCATGTGTCCAGATTTTCAAATATATTTGTGAAAAAATTCTTAAATATTTCTTGCAACTTCCTCTGCATATAGTTATTTTTCTTTTGATCTCTAATCTGTGTGTTTACACTATCTCCTTTTCCTTTCTATGTTAGGTTAACAGTAACTTATCTGTGTTCTTGGGGAATTCTTCCATTTACCTGTTAGTTCTGCTGTTTTTCCATATTTTAATGCATTGATTTTGCTGATTCTTTATGAAACCCTTACTTTCTCTTTTTCTTTTCTTCTTCTAAGAGACTGGGTCTTGCTATGTTGCCCAGGCTGGATTCGAACTCCTGGGCTCAAGCAACCCTCTTGTCTCAGTCTGCTGAGTAGCTAGAGCTATAGGCATGTGCTGGCTTTCTGCTTTCTTAAAGATGATTTTATTGGTCTTTTCCTAACATCTTCTGTTAATAGAATTTCATTTGGTGCCCAAGGACATGAATTTCTTCCTGAGCCTGTCTTCAGCAAGATAACATAAGTTCTCATATATAACGTTTTTAAAGATGGGGTTATTTTTATAATAGCAGCATTCATGCATATGCTCTGATTTCAGTTCTGATTTTTGTCTCTGCTCTAAGCATTGCATGAGTCGTTTTTACCATTGCTGCTGTTGTCAACTCCAGCTAGTTGGGATCTTGGTGCTGTCATTTCATTTTTATACTAAATGTTCAGTCTCAAGGTGTCATTATCTAGTACTGTATTATGCACTCGTTCTAGTTTATAGAATTTATTGCCATGCTCTTTGTGTCTAGATATGTGTTGTCATTTCTTAATATTTCTAATGAATTGAAAATAAGAATATCTTTTCTGATTTCAAGTCAAGAGATGGGATAAATATTGCTTAGATCTTTGACATGGACACTTTCAAGAAAGGTGCAGGGTGTTCTCATCCTTGTGTTACCTCAGGTCTGCGGTTACCTGTCTGTGTCCTTTACACTTCAAGGGCTTGGCTTGGTCCAAAATGGCCCAGTTCCTTCCTTCACAACTTTCTCTTCTTCAATGCATGGTTTTCTCCAATGGCCTCTCATTCTCAAAAGTAACGTCATCTTTCTTTGATTGGATGAGATGGGGGACTGTACTTGGAAAGCGTCCTCTACTTCCTGGTATGGCCAGGAGTCTGATGTGAATGATGATCTATCTTGTATAACCGTTGTCACTGAGAGTCTCCTCTGTGCCCCATAACATGGACGAGTTCATATTCCTCTTTCTTTTGTCTTAAGTATCTGCTTGCAGACCCCAGGCTCACACTTTGATGTATTTTTTATTTATTTATTGAGTCAGAGTCTCGCTATCGCCCAGGCTGGAATGCAGTGTCACACTCACAGCCACCGCAGCCTCGACCTGCTGGGCTCAGCTGATCCCTCCATTTCAGCCTCCCAAGTAAGCGGAACCACAGGCACACGCCACCACGTCCAGCTGACTTTTTGATTTATGGTAGAGACAAGATCTCGCCAAGTTGCCCAGGCTGGTCTCAAACCCCTGGGCTCAGGCCTCAGCCTCTTGCCTCGGCCTCCCAAAGTGCTGGAGTCCCAGGCCAGAGCCACCATGCCCACCCGTGCTCCCCCTTTTAGATGATGACCGTATTAGTCTCCTAGGGCTGTCATGACAGAACAGCACAGGCTGAGTGACTTAAACAACAGAAATGCTTACTCTCCGGTTCTAGAGGCTGGAAGCCCAAGATCCAGGTGTCAGCAGGGTGGGTGTCCAGTCAGGCCTCTCCTCCTGGCAGACAGACGGCCACCTGCTTTTTGTGTCTTCACGGGTTTTTCCTCTGGGCACATGGGGAGGGAAGGACGCTCACGTAGCTTGCCCTCTCCTTGTGAGAACACCAGTCCTGGTGGCCACACCTCTGCTCTTCCAGCCTCACTAACCTGAATTACCTCCTTCACAGCCCTGTCTCCAATGGCAGCTGTACTGGGGTATTCCCATACTTCCAACACATGAACGCGGAGGGACACAGCTCAGTCCATAAAAACGGCATCTTTGAATGGAGACCGTTCTTTCAGGGCCGGCTGAGACGAGTGTGGGAGGAACCAGGGAGGCAGACCGGGAAGGCAAGTGTCCCAAATTCAAGAACACTGCCTCAACAGACTTCCTCACAGATTCCGAGGCCTGGATGTGTCTCCAGTTACACAATCCATGCCACAGAGTCATTGTGCTCTCCCTCAACACAGAGTGAGGTGCCGGGGACCACTCACCTGACTGTCCTAAAAATGGTGCGGGCATTTCATGTACACAGGCACATACCTTATTTGCATGCTTGCACTTCACACAGTAGACATAATGCGTTTTGCTTGCATAAAGCCTATACAGCCCACGGCTCACAAAACAAGGCAACGCGGACTGGGGGTCCATAGAGCCGGTTGAAGATCACGGAGCGCCTTTATCGGCTTTTGCCGAACTCAGACCCGACCTAGGGTCGCGACTGACAAGGGTAGCACTGACCAGTTTGGTGACATTTCCATTCACGTTTCTAAGTAAGATGAAAGTGAGTCGAAGAAAGACACACATCTCAGAACTTCGCTCCTTCATCAAAGGCTCAAGTAACATCTCAGAGAATCGTTTCTAATACTGCAAGAGTATTTCCACAGTTTTTTGCACCCAGGCACAACACTGTCCCCTTAAATCTGCACTGTGAACGTTTCTCTGCCATTTTGAGTCTAAATAAGCAAAACTGGTACAGAGACCCACCCATGTCTGTCCATAGTGCCACAGCCCCTAAAGAAGGGCATGGCACTCCTGTACGTTCCTGAACACAATTCCTGAGAGCTAATAAAGAATGCGCTTCCCCTTATCTCCTGTGCACTCCCGGTAATAGCTTCAGGGGACCCTTGACTTCCTTGTAGATGACACTCAGTCAGCTAAAAGGTGCAAATCCCCATTTACTCCCTTTTTCTGAGCAGTTATAAGTTTGAATAATAGAGTGTCAATGTAATTGTAAGCCTTGTGATTCGTATAACTTTTGCATCATGCATGATGTCTTAGGCCTTGTAAACTCCCTCTAACTCTATGGCAAGCTCGATGAACACTTCTGCCGGGCCTTATGGATAAAAGCTAGGAGATACCTCTGATACCTGGCACCAGGAAGGTTGGACTGAGAAATGTCACTATCGATAAATGCGGCTGAAACGCAAGTTCTATAGGATGCTCTGCTGGACACGTGGCTGATGTACAAGTACTAACAACTCTGGACTTACACAAGCAAGCTGTAAAAGCCTGAAGGGTGGGCAGAACCATTTTAGAAAAACCTCCAGTCTGGCTCTGCTCCCTGGATTCGAACTCAGAAACAAGCTTCTTTCTACCAGTTCCCTAACCCTTTGATTTATTGGTATCAAGGGGAGCAGCCAACCGTTCCTCAGACCATAACAAACAGCAAATCAAGTGCTGATTGCAGGAGTGCTTGACAAACACTCTCACCATGGCAGTTTCGGGCTGTGATGTGACAGGTCAGAGTCACACGCTTTTAGATAATGTTTTCATCAGACAGACACAATCGAGGTGAATAACCCCAAAGCATGGATGACAGCAATACATTAAAGTGTGATGAGTCTTGAGTGCTGATTGCCTTTGTTTTCAAGACCGTTTAGTGTAGGTCTATAACTTATTTTTTCAGTTGAGGTCTCACTCTGTCGTCCAGCCTGGAGTGCAGTGACACCATCACGGCTCACCACAGCCTCGACCTCCAGGACTCAAGCGATTCTCCCACTTTTGCATCCCACACAGCTGGGACTACAGGTGCTTGCCACCACACCTGGCTAACTTTTTGTAGAGATAAGGTGTCACTGTATCGCCCAGGCTGGTCTTGAACTCCCGGGCTCAGGCAATCCTCCCTCTTCAGCCTCCCAAAGAGCTGGAATTGCCAGTGAGAGCCACCATGTCCAACCTGCAATTTTAAATAACAGCTGTGTTTAACAATTGATTTTCAAGCTTTGGAAATTCACTCGCTGGCTTTCGAGGGCACGTGTGAGCCGGAACCCGCCTCCCAGAGAGCCCGCAATTTCCTCGCAAGTCTGCGTGCCGTCTTCCCTCTTCTTGGTGGTCAGGCTGCTTGTGATAACAACGGTCCGCGTGGGCAGCTGAGGCACGACTGGCCACGCTCCCCCTCAGCACTGCAAGCCCGAATCCAGTGACCCTCCTCCGGTCAACCCAGCCCCGGACTCTGGCATTCCAGGGAGAGGCCCTGGATGGGCCCATTGGGGTGGGGCTCCCGCCTGTGACACAGTGACATCCCATGGACGTGGTAGGTGCGTATGCCAGCACCCTGGGGCTTTTCCGAGCGTGGGCCCAGTCTCCTGCCCCTGACCGCTGCGCGTTGGCCTCACAGAGCGCACATGCAGCCGCTGCCCAGGCAGAGACAGCCTTTGCTGTCTGCTTTCATCGTTGTTATTGTTGTCTGTCACATCAGGAAAGAAACGGGGACACAAACACATTTCTTCTGCCATCTTTAGTCAGAGATCTCCATTCGGCCTTCAATTGAAACCTTTTCCGCCGGCGAGCCAAGTTCCTCGACACACACGATTCCCGTGAGAAACACGATTTGAAAGCAGTGCCACGAGAACACGGGGCAGGGTGGTGCCAAAAGGGAATGTCCCCCCCACCCCAGAGCTGAGTGTGCAGGGATGAGTCCGGCAGTGGGAAGCGTCTGCCTGCGGGGGCATCTGCGGATTTTAGACGCATGTTTAAAGGTCCGAGCTTTTTTTAGTCCTCAGCTGCAATACGTTGCACACATTGTTTAAAGATAAGGAGGGAGGAAGCGTCTGCATGTGTTTCCCACATAAATGGAAGGGGCGGCTTTTCATGAGGGAAGACAAGGTCACTGACTCACACACACGTCGTGCCCAAGTGGTGGATGCTGTGGAATTTGCTTTCTGTGGTGGGACGCTCAAAGTGCACAAAAAGAGAACGGTCCACATCATTTCCGCAGAGTCTTCTATTTGCTGAGCGGAAACACATCATCGGCTGGAAGAGCACAAGAGGCTCCTCAAAACTCAGAGGTATGGGATCAACACGTGCAGTGTCTCTTGCTTTCAAAGAATAGATTTGTTTCAGAACCCTTTGAGATGTGTCCTAACATTTAACATGGAAATACTTGAACAAATGCCCATTTCGGCACATATGTCCTCTTCAAAATTCACCCCCATGGGAGAGAGAGAGAGAGCGAGAGAAGCAACATGACCTAGAGAAAGCTAGTAAGAGAAAACTGTGGATCTGGAACGGGCGAGAAGGGCCGGTGAGACGCCCACGCATCTGACGGGAAACTCCTTGTCAGGCCAGGGCCGTGTCCCCCAGAGGAAGTTGCAGGAGGGACACTGGCAAGTCTTGTCTTCCTGGGGCGATGGATGGTGCCTGGAGGAGTAGCAACTCCAACAAGTTTTCACTGAACATTTTCCAGGTCAATCACGTCTTTCCGCAGACAGTCTGCTCTCGAAAGACAGACCCAGATGGAGGAGCGGCCAAGGCCGTGGAACTTTCTGAGCAGGAACAGTCAAGAATGTAAGTCTTTGTCATCAAGGCATGCGCTTACTTTGAAAAACGAATGTCTAGAACCGGGGCTATTGCACAAGCAGGCATGTTTTCGGAGCCTCAGGAAAAGGCGTTCTCGAAATGAGTCTTGACATTGGTTCCAGAGGCCTCGTTCAGAAGCTGGCACCTCTGTCCAAAGAGCGCCCTGGTGCTGCCTGAGAGTGATTCTCCAGCAACCCATCAATCTGGGGGAAACGCCACGGGAGCCCAGTCACCCCCGTCCCTGCGAGGCCCCTGCCACCTCTCCCTGCCCGAGACGGAGGCTCAGCGCAAGGAGAGAAAAGGAAAGCGACATCAAGTGTGAGAGAAAGCAGCCCCAGGAAGAAACAGAAGACCAAGGCAGAACAGATCATGCCAAGGAGCCAGCTGCACCGCTGAAGGCTTCTCCAGGCAAAAAAGCCTCCGCTGTTCTGATCACAGGCTCCCCGGATGGGGCTCAATCCCGCCAGACTCTGGGGAAGTTCCTGCCAAGCCTGAGGCCTGATTTTAGGCCCTGTTCTTCCCTTTCTTTTCTGGGCCCGAGGATGTACGTGTGTACCAGGGCTGTCACCCCGCCAGCATCTCCTGGAATGAGTCAAAGGGACTTGGCATCCCATCACAGGGATTGGAGCTGCTAATAAATACAACAGGCCCCCTCCATTGTTGATTAATTCCGACTGAAATCTAAACACCAAACAACAAACACTCTTCTGAGCTGCTCTGGTACCCATTAGCTTGATGTGTTTATTAGACGGGGCTGTGTTCTTTCAAGTTTATTAGCAACAGATTAAAAAAAACTGCAAACAAATCTCGGTTTCCTTTTATAATTTCAAAGTGTGGGTACCAGTTACCCGTGTTTCTAGGGTTTGACAGTGAATCCAAACAAAGCTAAAACAAATGCCATCATGTCCAATCAAGACCTCAGTACAAGGTGTGCCTCCTTGTTGTCCGTGTGCAGCTTCCACTCTTCAAACAACCAGGCAAAATTTCTATTTTACTTTAGTTTGCAGACATCTCATCTCCTCATCTCCACTCCTGAACAGGAGCTTAAACTGTATTATAAGATGAGATGCAAAACCTTGATAGGTAATGTGACTTATGGCATGCTTTTAAAGACTACAGATGTTCATATTCTCATGGTATTTAATTATATTTATCATATAGCAGAATTCCCGTAATCAATTCTGAATTGAGCCCACCAGCACATATCTGTGGAATATGTTGTATATTCTTTATTAGCAATGCTTGAAAGCAAAAACTAATAAAAATAAACAGACAAAAACCACAAGCAAATGCAAAATGTGTAAAGATAATCAACAGTGCCCCAGTATTGAGGACTCAAGAGTTCAAAGACGACAAGCACAAATTTTCAAATCTTTTGAAAGTATTAACTCTATAAAAGCCTGGCGAATCCTTGAAAATTTCCAAGGATCTATGCTTTGAACAACTTGGTGGACGTTACAGAAGTCCCAGAAAGTTTCAGAAAGGCCCGATTTCTGCCATTTCAAATTCTTCGATACAAAAAAAGATGTAGACATGTTTGTCATAGTCACAGTTCCAGGAAAATTACCATAAAAGGCATTTACCTTAATCCAAGCTGTCTAAAGACTACAAATTGATTTTACTGCTGTAAGGACCACATATTTATAGCCTGTTAATAGGTTTCACAACTACGTAAGTTTTAAATAACATGTCATCTTAAATACCTCTTTAAGTAACATGTGAAGGAGAATCTCCATGTCTTGTCTTGGCGAAACAGAAAACTTCTGGTCAAATCCAGGCCTTGGGGACCCACCCTGTCCCAAGGTCGTGTGAGGCAACGTCTTGACTGGCAAAGCCACCATAAGTGCATCTGCTGTTGCAGTCACAAAATATTCCAACCTAAATCTGTCACTGCAATATCCGAATTTTCCCCAGGGCCTCCCAGACCACCAGAGCTCAGCTCAGCAACTCCAAAATTAAATCATGACCTCCTTTAATCCTAAATCATGTCCTCTTAATTTTTACAGCATGTAAACTACTAAGCTTTTATTTCCTCGTTTTTCCATGAATGCATAAAAGCCACAGCAGTGATGATCAGAAGACAAGCATGGCAGATTACAAACGTGACTGGTCCATTCAACCCAAAGATGACTGCTATTATGGTGGTGGTGGTGGTGGTGGTGATTACGATTATGTGAGCCAAGAGTACTGTTTGATTTTATGACTTCTGTAAACAAATTCTTCTTACCAAAAGAGAGCATTAGAAGCATTTCAAAAGTCATATGGTGCAAAAACAAAATGCAGCATTGTATCTAACATGGTAAAGATCTAGGCACTTTATTAAAAAAGAAAAAGATCATTGCCATGCTTCCTCACAGACTTCCATGAATAATGTATCGATTTTAATTGAGCAGAGAAAAGAAAAGGAGAGAAGTGGAAGAGAGATGGGGAGGGGGGGCACGGGGGGAGGAAGACAGGTTTGTGGAGGCTTGCGACAGCAGCACAAATCGATGGCAGCTGCTCCAAACTAAAAGGACCGAGGGATAAATAACCCGGCTTGCGGATGATTAGTGACTCATTGTCCCTCTTCTGTTGATTTGAATGTTAGCACTTGATAAAACTAAACCTTGGTTGTGCATTTTTTGAGGCATAGACTGCTAGAATGAGCACCTTGCTACCTTTCAAACGCATGTAAAAGAAATAAATTTTGTAGGAAATTCATCTGGTTTTCTTTGACGATATTTGAAGCAAAATTTTTTAGAAAGAAAACTAGATGGTATCATGGGATGACCTGCCATGCCCTCAACCATGCACCCCTATGCAAAAGTTACAGACTTTTCCCATAATGCCCCGTGGTGCCCTGATTTCCTGTCCATGTGGTCTTGGCTCTGTCCTTTGTCCTGTGTAAAATTTACACCTTCTCCATACATCTGGCAACAGAAGACCAACGCTTCAAAGTCTGCCCCAGAAGTACCAGGCATGAATAGAATGCAAAGTCCATAATGTCATCCTTCCTTATGGCTTTGTAATATTCCATCATGTATATGTACCACATTTTTTTTATCCAGTCTACTTTCAATGGGCAAGCAACCTCGATGGATTTAGAGTCTATCATACTCAGTGATCTATTACAGAAACAATGAACTGAGTACCACATGTTCTCATTCATAAGCAGACCCTGAACAATTATCATAATACTACAAGAAAGGGATTGGCAGTAGTGGGAAACTGCCAGGGCAGGTAGTGGGGCGGGGAGACACACTTCATCAGTAAGGGTACCTGATCTCAAACCAGGTGATGCAGGGTCCAAATGAGGCCCAAACTTTGCCTGTACAATGACCATTTGTATTCCTAACCCTGAATTGCACTCCACATCTTTAAAAGAAAAAAAAAAATGAATGCAAACCGGGAGGCAGGTGACCTTGACCCAGAGGCAGGTCTAGCCCAAGGAAGAGTGGGCAACAATCCCATGAGCCAGAACATCTCAAAACTGTCAGTACAGCTTCTTCCGAAAACCACACCACAAGCAGAAACGTTATGGATCTTGCTTCTCTCCACTGAAGAGGAATCTTCTAAGCTTGGCCCGGTGCTGCGAATCCATGTTCCTGGGTTCCTACAGTCGCTCCTCAGACTCCAGCCGCCAAGGTGATGGAGCCAGAGGGCGAGTCTGCTTCTCGGGAAGCCTTGGAAGCCGCGAGCGATACGGAGTCGTGGCAGGCTTCTCCGTCACGTGAGCCCCACCTTGTCGTGGTTGGCTTCTCCGCCATGCAGTGTGCGCCTTGCAAATGGTCAAGCGTTTCTTGCATTGCCACTCTGGAAAGTATTCCAATGGGGTCTGTCTTGAAGCAGATGGGAGTGGCAGTCAGGATTTTGCTTCCGAGTATAAAGGCAAACGCCTGCCAGCCTTCCCGTTTTTTAAAAGCAGGACAAAAGGTGGGTGAATTTTCTGAAGCTAATCAGGAAAAGCTTGAGGCTACCATTAATGATGAGTCTAGCCATGTTTTCTGAAAACATAACCAGTCACTGGCTATTTAAAACTTTAAATTTTTTTTAGTTACAAAAAGTATAAAGTATGGAGACTGTATGCTCCACTGCCATCTGAATATAAATGACAATAAAATATTGATTCTACCATAAAAAAAACAGAAAACGAGTCTTTTTCTAGGTCACTAAATGTTGAATACCTGCCATGTGCTGAGTGTGTGTCCACCTTTACGTGCCATCAACTGTCACCCACTCCCGACCACCAGGTTTGTTCCCAGGCACCACCATGAGATGAGACCCTGACATCTCATGTATTCTGCCCTCAGGGTTTTGATTGCTGTAGCTGGATGGGGCTCATCGGTTTTGTTTATTTTCATGCCCCATTTTCATCTGTGAGATTCTCAGCAACAGAGAACTTGGCTTTAGAGCCCCAATGGCCAGTGGCTGGCTCAGAGCCAATGCTCAGTGACCACTAGCTGGATTAAGTTAGGACATGAAGCTGACTTTTAGAGAACGACCTCCAAAATGCGAACTCCGCTTCCAGCACCACTAGGAGAGGGCTGAAGCGCATCGCCAGCTAGGTGGAGGTAAGACAAGGTGGGGCGGCAGGACAAAAGGCCTTCAGGCTGCAGGAGGAGCCAGCAGGGCCACCCTGCTCCTCAGAGGTGAGGAGCATACACAGGCGCAGAGCCTAACGCCCCATGTCTGTAAGAATTGGAAGAGCATGTCCGGTCTGGTCTTGGGAGCTTTCCTGTGCCTGGCTTGACTCCAAGAAAAAAATGGAGGCAGGGATGGGCGAGGAGCCACACACCTGAGCCAAATTTGCAGGGAGCACGGACGTGAAGGAGTGGAGCTCTGCATTGTGGGGACACACACACACAAGAACCTCCCCAGATGGCAGTCGGTTTTTACAGGATGAGGAAAGCTCACCAAAGCCACACGCAAAAGCCTGAGTCAGAACAAACATTCCAGTCATCCAGAAACCAGCACTGGCCTCTCCCCCATGTGAGTCTCTTACAAGTAGCTGAAACATTTTTTAAAAATTCATGTTACTCATGGTTTACCAAAAAATAACATGCACAGTATTGAGCCGAAGATACTACCCATAAAAAGAGTCAAGGAGCAGGAAATAGAAGCGACAGACACAGACTGGTCCCCAGAAAATTGTTGTCACTGAGCAGAAGAGCAGAGTGACTAAACATTTTCACCATCCATTTGAAAACTGCAACAAGGTCATTGCTTTTGTGACGCCAGAGTTTAAAACTGTAGATAAGAGGTGCAAGTGCTCAAGGAAGGATGAGAACGTTGGAGGAGATGAAACACGAGCTTCCAACTCACGGAAGGAACGAGAAGGAAATGTGAGAGCGTCAGAGAAGTGAAGCAGAAGTCAGTTGGAAGGCACGCAAGAGAAGACAGCCACCACTGAAGTCCAGTCAAGGAGAAACAGAGACCTAACCAAAAACACAAGGACAGAGATCAGAAGGGTTGAAAAAGAAAACGATGGCTGAGAAAATAGTCAAATGAAATCTTTTATAACCTAAAGAAGAAGACAAAATTAATAGAACTATATCAGCACGCACTTAAACAGAATACAAAAAAAAAAACCTTTCTGAAATAAAAGATTTAACTCTATAGGCTAAAGAGTAAGATATGTCCCTCCCCCTAAAAAACATTGACTCAGCTGGGCTCGGTGGCTCAGCCTGTAATCCCACGCCTTTGGAAGGCTGAGGTGAGTGGATTGCCTGAACCCGCGGGTTCGAGACCCGCCTGGGCAGCGAGACCTCATCTCTACAATAAATCAAAAAATCAGCCAGGCATGGTAGCGCATGCCTGTAATTCCAGCTACTCGGAAGGCTGAGGCGGAAGGATCGCCGGAGCCCAGCAGGTCGAGGCTGCGGTGGCCGGGAGCAGCCACTGCACTCCAGTCTGGGTGACAGAATGAGACTCCAACTTAAAAAAAAAGAAAAAAAAAACATTGACTCATAACTATCAACCAGTAAACAGCTCCTATGAAAGAGGAGAAAGCAGGCATTGAGAAGGGAGGCAAAAATAGCAAGTGATTCGTGAGATGAAAAAGTCAATCTGGCATATGTCTCAAGGCAAGATGAGGCTAAAAGACAGGTAAGCCCATTTGGAGCAGAGGACAGGGTCGATGCAGCCGCAGCACATCTAGGAGTAGGGTAGCTACGTCCAGAACATCCTCAAGTAAAGAGAGCAGCCCTGTCATTTTTTTTTTTTAACTCGAACAGTCACTCTTAGGGGATAAAAACAATCAAGAAATATTCCACAAGGAAACCTGGCCCTTTCATTCGAGGAGGCTCTGGATAAATTGTTTCAGGAGATTATCGAGCTAGGACATTCAACTAGCGAGAACTCTGGTGACTCACTCACTCCTCACCAGACCCTCGGTGATTTCAGTTCTCTCGCTCAAGCTGGACTTGCATGAAGTTTCTCCCAGTACTGGAGGCATCAGGATCCATCAACTACTCCTGGTTAAAACGTCCCACTCACTTGGTTTTGGTCACCACACTGCCCCATGGCCGTGTCCACGCTCCCATCATGCACGCCTGCTGAAATCGTGTGGGCCTGTCTGTGGCTGTGTCTCACTCCCTGGCCTGCCTCAGTGATGGGCCCCCCACAAGTTCCCAGTTTCTTGGTGCCGTGTAATCTGGGCCTTTTGGGGACATGCGAGAGTTTCTCACCCCTGGGTATTCGAGGGGGGCAGGCTCCAAGGGCCCCACTCAGAGGCCAAGATCTAAGGGTGTGAAAGTCTCTTACGTAAAGCTGTGCAGTGTTTGCCTATAACCTATGCACATCCTCCGACACTTTAAACCACCTCCAGACTACTTACAATACCTAATACCATACACATGCTACCCAGATAGCTGCTACTGCACTGTTTTATATTTGTGCTTTGTTTTTATTGTTGTGCCGTCATTTTTCTCAGCATTTTTGGTTTGTGGTTGGCTGCATTCGCGGAAGCGAAACTTGTGGCTATGGTGGGCCGACTGTACAGTTAGGAAGTGGGTGGGTGGGCCTTAGGGGATAAGTCCACTCCTGAATTCCTCTGCAAATCTTTCACCAGGGAACTTCTGGCAGCATGACGCCATTTTGTTTAGGGGCCACTCTGGTTTCAGGCTACCTAGCTGACACCAGCTCCGATGCCTCAAGCTCGTACTGAATTCAGAGAGTCTGGTAAAAGCACACATACCAGCGAAATGAGACTGGAAACTATGTTCCTCCCTTCCTGGACTAGCACCACCATATTCCACTCTTATGCATATTCTCCAGATTTCTTTTCTTTCTTTCTTTCTTTCTTTCTTTTCATTCTGTCACCCAGGCTGGAGGGCAGTGGGACATTCACGGCCAACCCAGCTTCGACCTGTTGTGCTCTGGCAATCCTTCTGCCTCTGCCTTCCAAGTAACTGGAACTACAGGCCCGCTCTACCACACCTGGCTAATTTTTGATTTATTGTAGAGACAAGGTCTCACCGAGTTGCCCGGGCTGGTCTCAAACCTGTGGGCTCAGGCAGTCTGCTAGCCTCGGCCTCCCAAGGTGCTGGGATGATCGACCGGATCACCGAGCCCGGCCTCTCCAGAATTCCACATGGACAAATTAGCTAAAGCTTGGAATAACTCTCTGTACATATCCCACTCCTGATCGCTGCTGTTCTAATCTCTAGGGCATGTTGGGATTTCCGGGTAGAAAGAGACCAACAGCACCAAAGAGACAGGCTGTATGGGGAATGGCCACACCCAACAGGACGATACAGGAAGGGCATCTGGACAACGGTCAACAACCCCAACAGGATGACCGAGGCGGGGCAGGTGGGCACCGGCCAAGCCCTTCTGAGCTACACCGTTGGCCTCACTCAGTCTGTAAAAGTGGCCGGCCTCCTGATGGGGGATTTGGTGGTTGAGGGTACTGCGATTCATCCAAATCCACCCAGGTGGCCATACTTCCATTCTCGGGTTCTTCTTCCTGTCGATGTTTTAAGTTCTTAAAAGAAAACTGGAGAGACGATGGATCCCTCTTATGTTGTGTCCCACTGGCTCAGACTTCTTTTATCAGTTCCGTAAAACTTTTGGCTATAAAGGAAGATAGCATTTAGAACAAAGAAGCTCCCTGGAGCCCCTGCCTCAGCCCAGGAGTTTAAAGCCTTGGGTTTGTCGTTGCTCTCCTTATGTTCTCCAGCACAGCCGGAAGCAATCATTCCAGCTCACCCAGAGTTTTCCATCACAACCATAATGCTCTAACAGAATGAAACTGCTTGATCAGACAAAACACGCATTTAACAGAGCACCTGGTTCTAGGATACAGTGAGACATGCTGGAAGGAACTGTTTTGCCACGTGTGCCGTGAAGTACCAGCGTCTCGTTTTCTAGTGGAAACCACATGGTCACTGCTTTCGAATCCACCAGATCAGATGAGCAATTGCAATTTCCTGTTTGAAAGGCTCATCACCCAACTCCTCTTATTAAATACTATATGTGTGAAGTTTCAACCTAAGTAGCAAAAAATGTTCTATTGTAAGCAGTGAAATCGTTGACTCAGGGAATAAGATGTTTTCAGAACTACTGGCAAGTCTGGAACACCAGGAGTTAGGCGTCTGCTCCTAGAAACGTTAAATTCAAAGGCATCCCGTGGTGCTGACCCTGGAAATCAGAACACACGACCACTGCTTCTCCACACTCGAGAAAGCGGAGGAGGTCCAAGTGCCACTCCGTAACAGCCACAACTGGGTGGGTCTTCAGCTAGGGGCCAAGCACAGGCTTGGGCTGCCCGTCTCTTTCGGTCCTAGGGCCCAGCGGACCCAGGAAAGCTGGTTCCGGTCACGGACAGTGCTGCTTGGCACTCATCTTCATGACCTGGACTGCCCTTGGAAGTGGCAGAATGACTTCTGCCTCAGTTTCTCCTTCTAAATAACACACAAGTCCATTGAGGTGTCAAAGCCTGATTAGTGGCCGAAGTCCTGTCCAACAAAATTTCAGAATCAGAGCTGATTCTTTAGAGAACAGATGTCAAAGACACGCACACTAACATGGGATCTTAGAGGAAGAAAGAAGTTTGCACTCCGCTTGCCCAAGCATTTCCATGGGTTACCCAAAGAAACCTGGGGCAACATAGAGCGTCTCCATAGAGCACCATCTTAGTGAAAACACAGTCCAGCAGCCACAGTTTTGAAATGCTGTGCTTCTTTGAAATTCTCTTCTTTTTTGTGCAGAAGTCCTTCAAAGTCAATTCTGTCTCCACCGCTGCCTTTCTTGACATTCTTGTGCTCTTTGCAATCGCTCTCCTAATCTCTTGCTGTCACAGCCAGTTGCCAAAAACAGACACCCGGGCCTTCGCCTCCCCTTTCTTATTTATTAAATAATTCAACTTAGCCTGTTTTTTTAGCTTTTTCTCATCTTTTCTCAGAGCTCAGAGATCCTAGGAGCTGATCCAGCCAGCAAGACTTAATCTCTGTTGGGAAATGTCTCAAGTAACGAACGCAAAAACGTTGAGGACCTAGCATGAGTGTGTGTATCTGTGTATGTATATATTCATAGGTAGGTGTATATTACTTCAGCGATGGAACAGAAAACCAAAATTTGTTCATTTTTTTGAGTTTCCTATACACTAACCAAATGAGTGAAAATTTCTACCTCTTAGAACAACGGTATTGCCAGGAAAGGAAAACTGAGTAGAGATAATCTTTGGACTTGAACTAAACCAACAAGCAACATCCTCAATTGCTACCCACATTACAATAGTAAATAAAAAGCTATATTTCCTTGATTTAGTCCAAAAAAATGGACAGATCTCCAATGACACAATTCCTAATCAAGAATCTTTATCCAAGAGTGATGTGTAAATCTCCACATAGGCTTATTTCTTTGCTGGTCAAAAGAAAAAAGTGAAAACCTGTTAATGAAAGCCCTTAGCAAAATTTTTCTCTTGAAAGTAAATTCAATTCCTCTTATCTATTTCAGAACAGCCTGCAGATTAGCATATCCATCTCAATGAACTCATCAAAAGCCAGTTATTCAGTCAAACAAGAAAAACCAAACTGTGATTCAATCTATTCCAGAAACAGCCAGGAAGGCAGAAAGCTGAATGAATTTCACTCCATGGCAGAAAGGAATTTATTAACGCAGAAGAGAGAAGCCAGAATCTGCTCCTTGAGAGAAAATAATACAAACCCCAAACTTTACATCCCTAACACATTACCATAAGAAGTGCAACCTAAAAAGGGTTTTAAATGTTTATCGATATTTCAACTTCCACACAAACAAAAATGACTTCTCAGTGGCAAGAACAGTGGTCTTGGCGATAACAGGAGCTGTGACTGTCTTCCGGATTCATCAGCAGATTGCTGTGTCCTGAAGTTTACGTCACTCAACGCAGTCAGCTGCTCAGCAACCAACGGTGTCTTAAATGTCTGAAACACGGAGATTCCCTTCAGGGCAATCGAAGTGACGCAGAGAGCCAAACCAAAGCGCCTCCGCGCTCACGGCGCCTACAAGCACTGTGGGGAAGGGATGCGCCCTAAACAGACAGTATCACTAATCGATATACAACTTTGAAGAGATGACAAGATGGAGAATCAGGCAGACAGGAGAGAAGTGGCACTGAGGGACCTGACTTGAAGGGTTAACGAGGCGGGTGAAGATGAAAAGCTCATTCCAGGCAGCAGGGGTTGTAAGTGCAAGGGTTCTGAGCCTGAAGTGTGCTTTAAGTGTGTGTGTGTGTTTGTGTGTGTGTGTGTCTGTGTGTGTGTGTGTGCGCGCACACGCACGCGTGCGGAACTGAAGGAAAATACAACAAAGAACTAACATTGACCAGATTATTGGAGATTTTTATTTTCTTCTTAATCTCTATTTTCTAGATTTCTGCAATTACACTATATTAAATAATAAAGATATTTTTGAGGCAAGGTATGGTGGTTCATGCCTGTTATCCCAGGGATTTAGGAGGCTGAGGCAGAAGGATCGCTTGAGGCTGGGAGTTTGAGACCAGCCCGGGCAACATAGCAAGACGCTCCCTGCACAAAAATTTAAAAATTAGCCCAGCGTGGTGGTAAGCGTCTGTAGTGCCAGCTCCTCAAAAGGCTGAAACAGGACGATCTCCTGAGCCCAGGAGTTCAAATTCAGCCTGAGTAATATAGTGAGACCCTGACTCTATAGAAATAAACATTTTTTAAAGATTTTTTTTTAGAAAAATGTCTTTTAGATATAAAGCAAATGAGACTATTCCTATTCATGATAGCAGTAAAATATCTTTAAAATAGAAACAGGAATGTGAAGATCTGTATAAAAAAAATCAATGTATTTGGAAGATACAAGCTTTATTCCTTTGACAAAGATATACTACTTGTTGATTTACCGGAAAGCAATTCATGTTTAAATTGATTTTATACCCAGAAATCTTGAAATGCTCCCTTATATAAACTCTGATAATTTAGCTGTGAATTTTAGAGAGGTTTGCTAGATAACTAATTAAATAAATTTCTTTCCTCCTTCCTTTTCTTATAAAATGTATTTCTTTTTTCTTAGCTTGCTAAAAAAGTACCATGTTAAAATACCCTTGCTTTCCTCCCAATAGTATTGAGAATGTTTCAATATTTTACCACTTATATTAAAGTTAGTACAGTTTTTTTTTTCCAAATAGTTTTGTCAGGAAAATGCCTTCAAGTCCCAGTTTGCCAAGTTTTATCATAATTGGATGTTGAACTTGATCAAATGCCTTCTCTTTCCCATTGAGAGGATTTTGCCTTTTCTCTTTAACCTAAGAGCGTGGAGAATGACACGAGTGGGTTTTCTAATGTTCAGTCAAGCTTACATTTATGGAGACACCCAGCATGATCATGAAGGTTTTTTTTTAAGTCCACTGTGGGATTTGGTTTGTTGAAGAATCTGGCATCCATGCTTATGAGTGAGACGGGTCAGCCATCCCCTTCCATGTGCTCTCTGTCAGAGTTTTGTATCGGGATTATGCTAGACTCATAAAACGAGTCACTGAGTCCCCCTTTTTATATACCTTGGAATAATTTGCACAATATTTGAATCACTACTTTAAGTATATAGGAGAACTGTCCAGTTAAAAGAAATGTGAATGGTATAAATGTATTTATTACCACTGAGCTAGACACTGAAATATGATGGAACATAAAAATTGTTTTCATCAAATATAGTTCTGTAAGAACGTCTCTGCCCCATGGCTCTCCTCGCGCGGGCACACGCCGGCACCTTGCTGGCGAAAGGCACCTTCGCCCTCGCTGGGCCCCCTCATGCTGGCACACAGCTGGCACCTCCCACGCATCGGAACTTTCTCCGGCACGGCTTCTGCTGCCCCGAGACGCCTTCCCCACCCATTCCCTCGCTCCCACGGGGCTGCCCTCGGCCTCAGTGGGGCTTCGTGCTAGCTTTGGGTGGGGAGCGGGTCAGGGCTCTCTGGTCTTCACTCTACATGAACCATTCCATGTGTTTCACATTTGAGGAGGTTGGACTCAATCACTCATTCAATCTTCCTAAAGCTCTGCTGTGTTCTGGTGCCAGAGCCCATAATTACCATAAAACAGGTTGATTTCAGGCCGAATTGCCCTGGAAAATGACATTTTGAATTTTTATTGGCACTTTGAAGAGAACATATTCCTCTCCAGTTATTGTACTTTTAACACTGAAATACGGAGACATAGTCTTTCCATATGGATGGCAAGGAAAAAAAGCCTAAAATTTAAGATTTATTCCCTTCTCTTGTAATTTTTATTAGCATTTTAAGCAAGTTCAGTGCCCACTGGACCTAGTTCCAGTTATTTTTATTGATGCCATATAGACAATCCATAATCAAAACCATCAGCAAAGCTGCTGCGGCTCTTCTGCCTCTGCCAGAAAATTGGCAGAAAATTCTCATTTAAGGCTTGCGAGAAAAGCCCAGAGGAAGCGTGCAGAAATCCTTTATGCTCTGTTTCCCAGCAGCAGACTGTTTTCCTGCCCTTGAAAAGGCAATTAAGTTCTACCTCACTGAAAGTGTGAAAGCCAGGCAGTACCTAGGAATACCATCCTCCCCGAGTTGTCCTCATAAAAAAGGGCACCGTGGGGATTTTATAGCAAATGGCATAGACCTTTTCGGCCACCCTACCAAAATGTTCCCTCGGAGTCCACGAGTATGGAATCTTGATTTTCCCTCGGAGCATGGGAGATAAACTTGACGAGTGCATAACTCTCTCTGCGCTGTGGACCTCACCAAGAAAACAGTTGCTCTGTGTCCCGGCAGCATGGTCGCCTTTGTGTCTCAAACTCTCCCAGATGTCTGTTCCCATAGGATGGGCTTACGTAAGCCCAGTCACATCACTTTCGAAAGACGACTCCTCAAGCGGCCACTTCAGCCCCTGGCCTCCCTAACCTCACCCAGCCTCAGCGTGGCTGGGCTTGGCCTCCAGAGACGCCCACGTGCTGCCTCTTTGGGGGCTCAGGAAGGAGAGCAGTTGGCTTCATTTCTCCCGTCCTGGCGTTGGCCTAATATTGCTCTAATTAAGCCAGTCTCTCGAGAGGCCGGTGTTGAAGCATATAACACAGAAAGGCTTCCGGCCGCGGTGCCGGCTTCTGCAAACCCAAGACTCACCTTGCTTTTGCTCGCTTCTGCCAGGTACAAAGATCCACTCACAGCTCGTTCCCCTGCCACGTGGGATTGGTAGAGACAGAACCACCAGGCAATTCACCAGCACTAAGCAGAGTGCAGACTTGCTTCAGCAGGCAGGTTAGAAAACCGTGTCTGGGGGGTCTTTGGGGTTCCTCGGAAAGCTGGATGAAGTCACTGTCCAAATTCACTTGGAGGCTGAATGCCGGCCTTCCAGGCCTGGAACCCAGCCCCCATGTCAACCTTACACAACAATCCTCCGGTGTTAAGTATGACAAGCCAAGGCTAATATCCTGCACAATCAGACGCAGGGCTGGATTCCCATGAAAGAATAGAGTGAGCGACACACAGATGAAGTTGGCAGTCACAGGCTTTCCCAGGTGAGGAAGTGCGAGCAGGGAGCATCTCTTAAGAAAAGTACAGACTTGAAACGTGTGGCTTCCACAATTTGTGAGTAAACCTGAAGGCCCAAGGCGCCTTGACGGAAACTTTCTCCAAGCCGGAAAGGCCGCCTGGCCTGGGGTCACCTTGAGCCCAGCAAGCACAACTAGTGCAGCTTTGGGTCCGCTGCTTCTCCTCGGCAGGGGAATGTTTGCAGAGTGATGTTTTTAGGTGCCCAAAGGAAAAGGCTCCAGGAAAGAAAGTCAGCCAATTGTGTGAATGAGGCCATAAAGCAAAATCAAGGCCATCTAAGAAATGACACTCCTTAGCTGAAATACCAGGGGGAGGGGCTTGTTGTTGAGCTTGACCAGGTCCACAGGCACTTGCCCAGTTCACCAACAAAAAGTCTTCACTGAGTTCTTAACACAAAGAACGGGCTGGATCTCGATGCAGTTTATGTTCTCAGTGAAGTACAAATAACCCCACATCCAGTGAGAGGACCCTGACGAAAGAGAAGTTCAAGGTGCCTCACTAGGAACACCTCACGCCCCTGGGGAGCCTGCCATTGTCTTAGAGGTCAGAGATCAGCTGCTTGAATGGCTGACTTTGATGCTAAGACTTATGCCGTGGCAGAATAAGAGGGATTCCTTAAATTAGTGTTGACGTGCTTCAGTCAGTTCAAAAGCTGTATTTTATGGACAAAGTGATGTACTTTCCAGGTCCCAGCAAAGTTGAGGGCTCTGAAGTCCTGCACTTCTAATCCTCAAGGATGTTAATGAGATGAGAACCCCTGGCTGAAAGAAGTTCGGCGCCAGTAATGACTCCACCCCCGGCCAGCACCAAGAGATTTATTAAAGTGACTGTTACGGAGGAAAAGGAAAAGAGAGAGAGAAAGAGAGAGGAGGAGAGAGAGAGGAAGTGGGAGAGAGGCGGGGAGAGAGCTGCAGAGAGGGAGAGAGCGACGGACGGAGAGAGAAAGAGAGACCGAGAGAGAGTGGCGGGGAGAGGGCGGTATTTATCAGCCCGACAGGGGCCGGAAGGGGCCGTGCCATGCTCCTATTGGAGGAGCGGCAAGGGAGTAGGGTGGGGCCAATGCCGTGTTACGGTCCTATTGGCCGCATAACAAAGCTGGCTACTGATTGGAGGCTCGCAGGTTTGAAATTGACGCGCAGGGGAAGTTTGAAATTGACGCGAGCCGGAAGGTTTGAAATTGACGCGCGGGGAATTGTGCTCACAGAAGCGGACCGAGGGCCTTTGTTGTCCAGTGTGTTGGCGCCATTTTGGGAGCCGCCCCTCTGGTCGCTTCCTGCACCTTTCACTGGCCGACGGTCAAGACCCAGCACAGAAGAGCAAAATTCGAGCAACATTTCTGACGAGCACCTTGAGAATGCACTAAGAACTGCAACCACTTCGTTCAAACCAGACACTGAGAGATTCGTTTCACTAAAACAAGGCCAAATTTCCCACTAGCTTTATATTGTTCCGATTTTTCTAAACATTATAATAAAAATGAAAGAAGTCTTATGATGAATATACACTAACAATATTCTATAATTTATGTGCAGCCCAAGACAATGCCTCTTCACTCCATGTGCCCCAGGGAAGCCGAAGGGTTGGACACCCCTGGTCTACACCGTCGGCCACGTGCACTCCCCGAGATCAAGTGCCCTCACCCACACAGAAGCCCACTTACCTAAGCCCGTCCTACAGGGCTTCCACCATGGGGTCTCAGCTTCCCAAATTTGCCTGTTAAAAACGCTTCTCCTCTGCCCCCAGGTCTGCTCCCCGTTTCTTCTCTTCTTTCTCCTGAGGGGAGGGTGTCTTCCCTCGTGTGCACAGATTTCTGCCGCTAGACGCCTCGCCCCCGCCGCCATCTCCCACGGTTGAGAGCGTTATTGCAGGGCCTGGCAACCCTGGCACTCCAAGCACGTCTTCCCGCTCCTCCCCCCAGGAGGCTTCATTCATGAACTGTGGAGCAAGTGGCTGAGGCGTTTCTCCGCATCCTGTACGTGTCTTGCATGGCTCCTTTTTGACTGCCTGGCCTTCTCTGTGTGTCATCTTTCTTTAAAAAGAGAACTTAGTTCTAAAATCCCAGAAGTAGACAATCTGTCTACTGACGCGGAAAAGTCAGCACCTGCGACTTTTAGGCACGCCATGAGTCCTTCTGTATGATCAAGAGAGCCCGTTTCCCTTCGATGAGTTATTATATGCAATGCATGCAATGAATTAAATTATGAATTTATGACTTATCATAGAATTTGTGGAAAAGTGAGTCAAACAATTAAATTGATGCCATCTATTTATCATCAAATCTACAAGAAAATGCATTGTTTAGGTTCTGTAAAATCAGTGCCATCTCTCAATAACTTTCCCGTTTCATACTATCTTTTGTCACAAAGAAAATGATGTCTAGACTTCAAAAGAATCTTAAACTGCTTAAAGTATTTTTAAAACTTGATGTTAAATACAATTAATGAGAGCAAAATAGTGACCTCTTCTCCAACGCAGGCAAGGGCTGTTTTAACACAGTGAAATGACACCTCCGTACCTGAAGGAACGCACATATATAAATGCGATCTCCACCTTTTACCTTTCCAGTCAGCTCCATTTTCAGCAAACACACGTACCAGTGTGGTCTTATTTCTCTGTTTCAGTGGCGACATAGCAATGACATAAACATGCCTAACCCATGTTTATTATAGAGTAGCACCATTTTCACACTAAAAATAACTGCTAGTAAAGTTGTGCAAAATTCAGTGATCGCTTCCAAAACCTTTTTGTCAACATTTTTCAACAACTCTGTTTCGTGACCATAAAGTTCTGAACCAAAGGCATGTGGAAAGAAACTGAAACCATGTGAATCAAAGAAGACGGGAACAGGAATAATGAAAGTTGACTGATGCGAAACCCACAAAGTGCTCATGTTTTAACCAGAAAACCGTCTAAGATGACTGTGCTTTCCCCTCCCGCCCACCTCCTCCCTCCCTCCCCTTTCCCTACCCCCTCCCCACCTCACACCTTGTGCTGTTTTCTGGGAGCTGTCACTGGATGAAAGTTCGTATCAGTGGATTGCCTGAGCCTGCGGGTTCGAGACCCGCCTGGGTAGCAAGACCTCATCTCTACAATAAATCAAAAAATCAACCGGGCGTGGTAGCGCGCGCCTGTAGTTCCAGCTACTTGGAAGGCTGAGGCGGAAGGATCGCCGGGCCCAGCAGGTCGAGGCTGCAGTGGGCAGGAGCGGCCACTGCGCTCCAGTCTGGGCGACAGAGTGAGACTCCGACTCAAAAAAAAAAAAAGAAAGTTTGTGTCTTTTTCCCACCTGTCTAAGGACGACCGATTCAAAGCCTGCTGCCTCTCGCGGACAGCATCCAACTCATGTTGACTAATTCTCCAACTCCTGCAAGGGGGCCTGCCGTCCCCTCAAAGTTAGCAAACTCTGCCTGTGGCGACACACTCCGCAGCCCAGCTGATGACAGAAAGTGCGCACACTCAACACACGCAGTGGTGCTCTCCATGTAGGGGCACAGGAGAGGTTTTTAGCTTCAGGGAAAGTTTCCGTTTTCTTTCTCTTCACTGCTCTTCCATTTCGTTGACTCGACCCAGAAGTGCATGTAGACACAGCTTGCTAATAAAAAGTATCTTCTTTAAGGTCTGACCATGAGCTGAAGGTCGAGGGAGAGCCCGACAGCAAGCATGAGGCCGGTGCTGCCCTGCAAGAGAGCAGGAGAGAAGGAAGAATCGAGGCGTGAATTAGGAGCCGGCTCTCAGAAATGGAGCAGAGAGGCAAGTCCAAGAATTAAGAGTATGCTGCCTGGGTGTCACTGATTCCACAAGACAATACACTTCTTTTAACAAAAAAAAGATATGGGGTACAATTCAGGATTAGGTAGACAAGCAGTCATCATACAGGTAAAGTTTGGGCCTCCCTTTGGTCCCCACTTTGCCTGGTTTGAGATCAGACACCTTTGATGTTGCGTCCCCCCTCATCCCCGGCAATGTCCCCCTACTGTCAATCCCTTTCTTATAGTATTGTGGTAAACATTTAGGGTCCGCTTATGAGTGAGGGCAAGTGGTCCTCTGTTCTTCGTTTCTGTGATAGATCACTGAGTATGATCGACTCTAAATCCATCCAAGTTGCTGCGAAGTCCATGTTTGTCCTTCTTTATGGCTGCGTAATATTCCATTGAATACACTTTTTCTTTTTACTTCTGTTTAAAATCGCTGCCATCTCCCAACTTTCCTGTCCCATCCTATATTTCGTCACTCTGAAAACTGCCTGGGCTTCAAAGGATATCTTAACCATAGCAGAGAAATAAGACCACCGTGCCCCGTGTGTTTGCCGCAGGTGGGGCTTACCAGAAGGTTGAAAGACAGAGTTTCCACATATACATACAGAGTCCTCAATGCACGGGGCCTCGTTTCACCGTGTTGAAAACCACATTCGCCTGAAGTGGAGAGGCGGTCACTCTTTCACATCACACGAACTGTACTTAATACCAAATTTCGAAAACATTTACTTTCAGCAATTTAAGAAATCCTTTGAAGCCCAGACATAGCTTCACAGTGACAAAAAACAGGATAAAACAGGAAAGTTGCGGAGAGATGGCACTGATTTTAAAAAGAAGTAAAACATGTATTCTCTGGTGGAATCAGCAATAGACAGACGGCATAAATTTGATTCTTTCACTTCCTTTCCTCAAAAATCTTACCCGCAAGGAGTCTAACTGGGGAGACAGAGGACACAAACTTGCGAGGAGCTTCAACCCTGTTCCTCCTGACCTGACGCTGGCCGTGTTGCCCCTGGGTCCTCGTCCTCCCGGAAGCCTCCTCAGTGCAGATGGTGTCCTGGGACTGAGCCCTGAGGGCAGCTGAGAAGCAGGACCGGCACTGGGACAAGATGTCAAGGGGGCCCAGAAGGCCGTCATTAACATAAATAATGGTGTCATGTGGGGCTTCTAGCCATCGAATTACGCTCTGCCCCGTGGGCTGGCTACTTGCTTTCTGAATCAAGTTTTATTGGAACCAGGGCCAGGATCAGGGTGAGGTGGGTGAGACAGGGCTGGTCAAGTGAAGGGACACATCCCGCCTTCACTTCAGGTTTTGATGTGGTGTTTGCTTCCATTTTGCTTTTTTAATGCTTCGTTAAAGGTTCGTGACTGAGGTTCTTTGAAGCCCCCACGAATGGCGTGTCGCACACACTCTAATCTCAGCCCTGCGAGACGCTAAGAAAAACAACAGTAAAACACCAGGAAATTATGCGATATATACATAGTGAGTTATTGACCTTATTGGCCAGCAAGTAGCATTAATATCTGACAGATATTAAGTTTTATTTTAAACATATGAATCTCACAAGCAGCCAACTACGATAAGAACTCAAAACACGAAGCTGTCACTCTAGGCAGGGCAGCAGCGTATGAAAAAAACGCTGGATGAAAGACACATAGCGAGTTCTCGGGTTTTCTCTGCCTTTGGACCACACTGTGTTCTGTCTGCTCCTTTGAGTGTTAGAAAATGCGGACTGGGACATCCCCATTTCCACCTAACGTGTGTCTGCTAAGAAGTATAGCCTGTTTAGAAAGGCACAAGCATATTCAATATATTTTCAGCAGACTCTCCTCCCTTCCTTAAAAGGCAAACCCTTCCTTGCAAATGCCTGATTCCCTGGTCTTGTTTCCGCCCAGAGTTCGCGTTCCCCCTTGCATGGGTGCGTTTCCTAGGCCGTTCCCATGAAACCGGTTCTCAGGGAAGGCAATAAGGCCTCACGTATGGAGTGTTCAGTCCAAACTGGAAGTGAGGAGAAGTAGGGGAGGGGTTAGATTTGGGAGTTAGAGCTCGTGAGAATACTTTATTCGTTTCCCCTCTACCTTTGCAAGGTCCCAACTCACATAGCCTTTTTTTTTTCACTTAAATCACCTTGGTTATATTGTTAATGTTGCTAGCACTGAATGTGCTTTAATGAAGCATATGGCTTCAATTTTTTTTTTTTTTTTTTTTTTTGAGTCAGAGTCTCACTCTGTCACCCAGGCTGGAGTACAGCATCACGATCACCGCCACTGCAGCCTCGGCCTCATGGGCTAAAGAGATCCCGAAGAAAGATGAGAGAAAGACAGTCCTTGAACCACCTAGAAAGGCATCCCATCAGGATGTGTAGGGACTAACAAGGCAGTGAAACTCTGGGATTCATAACTGCGAACCTAAGAGGAACAGACCACCTTCAAAACACTAGATGACAGCTTCTCCTGGAAAGCTTAGTGTGAGTGTTCTTAGGAACACTCTCAGAGCAGATGGGGCTCAAGAGGAGACCCAAGACCCCCAAATCTCCGACCAAGTAGATGAGTAGAGACGTGGCAGCTTCCACCCCAAGTGTCTCTATTTTTTAAGCAAGCCCACAGATGGTTATGCTTTCAGCTGCATTATTTTTTTCTTTGTTTCCCAGCCGCCTTGTGTTGGTTCAAGATTGTCTTGTACTACGTGACTTCTATCTGACCTTCAGGGTCCCTATTCTGAAGGCTGCGTCTCGAACCCTTCATCATTCTGGGGTACACGTCCAGTATGTGGCTACAATTCACTCAAGAATGGGCTGGAGAATGCAGACCGACTGATGCTGGGTTTGTGCACATTTTCACTCTGGAGTCGGCTGGCTTCCCTTGGCACTAGGCCTTTGCAGTGAGCCAGTTTCTGGATGCAGCTCTTAGGTCGTTTTTTTAAGCTGGAAAACACCACAGCATGTCCAACATCCAGTGATCTTACTTACTCCATCACCGTGTACCTAGAAAAGAAGGTCCGTCTTCAATGAAAGACTATTCTGGAACCTTTTGTGGGAGACAGCTTTTGTATCCAAACATTCGCAGAAATAGAAATGGAGCGAAAACTGGAAAGCAGATGGTATACAGTTGGGAGCTGTATCGTCTTCACATATTTACAAATAAACATGTTCCGCTCTCCCTTTAGATCTACCTGATGATCTCGGTGGCACAACCTCATGCCCCAGTGATGCCCCGTCCTCAAAGACTTGCACTAGAACGTTACACTATCTGGAACCCTTGTAGGAGTGTGTGATAACCACACAGCGGCCAAAACACAGCACCAGAAAGCCCCCAGTGCTGGTGGGGACTGACCTGGATCTGTAGGACAAAAATCGACAGGCCACTCCCCCAAACTGCCCAGAGACTTGCCGCCCTGGTCAACTGAGTCCTGTCTGACATCATCCAGAGGACACAGCTCTAAGAGAAGACGTCAAAAATCCAAAAGCTTGGAAAACCACTGAAGGCCATTCCCTTCCGCATTGGCTTGGTGCGTTTGACTATGTGGGTCTCCTGGCGGTGAGGGCTGTTATGTGGAATGTGGTGGAATGTGAGGCATCCCTGTGGCGTGGGCTCTGTTCTCAGCCATCCGTCATGCATGCAACGCCCCTATTCGCAGTCCAAGGGTACCGAGTGGTTCCAATTAGCGTATATTCATTGCACATGCAGAGTCAACTCTGGAGTCACTAGCACTCGAGTGTTACCAGAGCCATGTACCAGCTTCCGGTGAATGACGGAGCATGTGTGAGAACAGCAGAAGCCCTCTGAAGAAAGGTGATCTTGAAGAAAGGTAATACATTTGCTGCTGATGCTATCATTTGAAATTTTTTTTTAAAATCCCTTTCCACAATCTAAGTGTTCCTTAAGAAAGGAATTATTGGATAACACGTGGAACACTGTGCATGTGTAAAAAGGAATGAGAGCTGCCTGTACAAATTATTTTGCAGTGATCTCCAGAATACCTTACTGTTTTTTTTTAAAGAATGGGAAGAAAGTATATGTAGTGTGTTAAGGTCCATCTACGAGGGAGAGAAATAGACACATTTCTCTGTTAGTAACAATAAATGAAGGGTTAAATCATAAATAAACTCAAGGGGAAAGGAAGGGAAACAGAAGTGGAGCAGATCAGACGGAAACCTCGCATGCCGTCCAGCAAAAAAGAAAACAGGCGATATTCTTCGTAGAACAGACGTCTCCTGACTTGTCAATTAATTGGTGACTATGCAGCTGCCATGACTTTTCACCGCATGAACATGTTTAAAGCGTCTGACCAGAGAATGAGTGAGCAAAGTGGCCAGGGCATACACAATGACTGCCAATAGCTCTCTTCAAACTTCTGGTTTAAACATGTGTCCAGATAGCAGGATAATAAGGACCTATATGTTTAATCACAGTCTGGTCACACATTCCCTAAAACACTTACAGGCAAATAATGAGCCGTAAAATACAAGTTTATTTTGAGAGCAGCCACTGCTCTACATTCTAAAAGGCAATTCTTCCTCCATGCACATCGCTCCGCCTCAGTCATCTCTGCTCTTCAACCTTTCCAAGCCCCGTCCTGGGGAGTCTGAAGATCAGAAAAATCACCCCCAGACCCCTAACTGGTTAATTTCTGAAAACTAAAATATCGAATCTGAGTGCAAGACACGAAGACCTATACCTTTCCATAACTTTGCCTTAACTTCTCACCAGTACTTCTCTTGACTCATTAATCTAACTTATGTTTTCAATTTTATGAATACCCATATAAACCTAGTGAATAAGTAAAGATCATGAAGAAAGGTAATACATTTGCTGACGCTGATGCTATCATTTGAAATTTTTAAAAAATCCCTTTTCACAATCTAAGTGTTCCTTAAGAAAGGAATTATTGGATCAAATATGGAACACTGTGCATGTGTAAAAAGGAATGAGAGCTGTCTCTACAAATTATTGTGCAGTGATCTCCAGAATACATTACTAAGGGTTTTTTTTAAGAATGGGAAGAAAGTATGTGTACTGTATTGTGGTCCATCAAAGAGGGAGAGAAATAGACACATTTTTTTGCTAATAATAATAAATGAAAGGTTAAATCATAAATTGAAAAATACTTGGAGGGAGGAAATAGCATTTAAATGCTTGGAGGGAGTGAGGGAGAGAAGTCAGACTTTTTCGAATTCCTAGTTTTGTAGATTTGACTCTGGAATCACAAGGATAAGTGTCTTACATAATTATAAAATGAAACTACATTTTTCATAAGAAAACTCTAAAAATAAAACGAAATAAATAAATATGAATGGGTATCCGGCATGTGGCAAAACCACACAGGGACGAACTAATTCAAATAAGCCCCAAACACAAGAATAGATCATCATTAAGGTGGACGCTCAGGACAGCAGTTATGCAAAATTGAAACAAAAAGATGCTTACACTTTCGCAATAATAATTTTTTGCCGGTGCTGTTGCTAATGTGATTCTGGAATTATTGTGTGTGTTGTGTGAGGTAAAGGAGGTGGGTCACAATGTTGGTGTCACTGGTTTTCAGCACAAGAAGAAAAGAGACCCAACATGAAAGGCAACCATGATGCCCTGATTTTAAATTGCATGTATCAGGGTGAATTTACGATATAGTTTATCTTTTTTAAAAAAAATTATCTGGTTTTCTCTCTCTCTCTCTCTCTCTCTCTCTCTCTCTCTCAGTACCACGTGAGGACACAGCAAGGTGGCCATTTTATAAGCTTACAAGCCAGGAAGAGAACCCTTGCCAAAGACCAATCAGAAACTTGACCTTGGACTTCTAGCATCCAGCACTGTGAGAAAATAAATTTCTACTGTTTAGGCCAAAAAATTTAAAAAATCTGTACTTCTAGCTCTGTTTTTATAAAGCTAGAAACTGTGACCAACTCAACAGCAATGATCACTGCACGTGTCCAGATATGCTCTTGAGACTGACCACCAAACAGAACCAGGGCCTCCTAGACAAATGGCTAATTTCAGACAAGAGGCAGGAAGTGGACACTTATCAGAAGGACACTCTCGGAGACTTGCGGGATCACACATAGGCTCTCTCTGGTCAAGGGTAGATCCTTTGGGACACAGTACGAACAGCCACAGTGAGCTGAAACACAGATTATGATTCCATAACTACAACAGCAAAGTCCTCCTGGGTCACCTTTGGGGAATACCAGGAAACCAACTCATTACTCTGACAGTTTACAAATATAGGGAAAACCTTAAACAATGTTTCCACCTTTCTTATAGGAACTGAATCTCATGGTAACAACATAGTTCATAAGAGGAAGTTTCCCTTTGTAAAAATATTGCAATTAATGAAGCAATAAAAAAAATCATAGAACAATGTCATTATCCTTTTTCAGTCCTTATTGAATCAGTGAGTCAAGAGCTGTACTATCCAATATGGTAGCCATTAGCCACATGTGACTACTTAAATTAAAAGAAATTAAATATTGTTACATTAGAAGGTCAGTTTTCCCATCACACCAACCACATTTCAAGTACCTAGTAGCTGCATGTGGCCAGCGCCACCATATTGGATCGTACAGACATAAAGCGTTTCTAGAAAAAAAAATCAAATCTTAATAAAAGTAAGCCTCTGGATCTAACCACCAATCTATAAGAAGTACAGGGTACAGAGGACTATCTTAAACCCCACCACGGGGATTCAGTCAGCAAATCCCAGACTGTGGAATGCCATATAAAACACAACACAGAGCAACAATGATGCAGTTTTGTAAAAAAAAAAAGATTAAAAATCACAAGAAAAAAACTGAGAGAGAACTTGTCATTCCCATGAAACTTAAGAGTCACACCAAACAATTACAGTGCATAGACTTTATTAAAACCTGTCTCAAACAAATGACAAAATAAATAATTAGAAATTTTAAAACAATTGTGGAAATTTAAATATTGACTAGATAACTGCTGAGGTTAAAAAAGCTATTGCTAATTTAGATTCGGCAAAATAAACGTATTATGAGACTATTTAAGCATTCTCACCTTTTAGGCACATGCTGAAAGATTTACAAATGAAGGGATAACGTGTTTGGACTTTTGCTTCCAAAGGGTCTGGGACCTTGGGGAAGTGATACATGAAACAAGATCAGCTATCACTTGCTTGTTGGAGCTGAACAATGGGTACATAAGGGTTTATTATATTATGCTCTCTATTTTGGGCATATTTAAAATTTTCTAGAGCAAAAAGTTTATTAAAACTTTCATTGCATCAACCAATTATAATCCACTATCATATAAATCTGTTATTGACAGAACCAGCAACAATATTTAGCCACTCCTTGCATGTGGTGAAACAGCGTATACCCCAAATCTTGGCAAAGTTCCTTACAACGCAAGCATCCACTACAGAACGCTTAAATGTTACATAAGGTTTCGAAAAAATTAAAATGTTTGTCTTAATTAGAACATTCCTCTGCTAAAGAGAGGGGGGGAAAACACATAGCTCTTAATATGACACCAGTAGGGGGAGATAGTTGCTGGATTTCCTCGGGGAACATTTTTTTCAAGAAATAATCAATGTTTTATCTGATAGTTTGATGATTTAGGGGGTAGGACGCTCCCCTGCTGTGTCTTCAGTAAGAAGCTTGCTTCCACGCTCAATCCATCAGCCTTTCATTCCACGAAAGGACGTCTTTGCTCCGAATCATTACACTCCATTTTCTGATCTGAATATACATTCAAATCACAATAATAACACTGTCCAAACTGCCCCCTGCTTCTCTCTTCTCAGATCCTCTTCGTGGTCTTTTTAGACATTATTCAAGTATGAACAACAACCAAAAAGCAGCTTCTCGTACTCTGCCATGTATAGGGTGATTTAGCACTTGGCTTAAGCTGGTACTCTTGTGAATAATGCCAGTCGGTTATGCAACCACTGCTTGAGCGTCCGCTGTATGCAGGGCACTGTGGTCAGTGCTAGAGTTATCGTGAAGGCTAAGAATGACCTAAGCTCAAGTAGGCTACCATTGAGTAGGAAACACAGAATAAAGAAGGATATGACATGACAGACGTGGTAGGAGGGAGCCCCTTGGAAGGACAGCTAAGCCATCTGGAAGCAGAGACTTCCCAAGTGGAACACACAAGCATGTCTTTCACTCACGAGGACTTTGTTTGCCCAAGAGAGACTTTCCCCCCTCAGCCATACATATGAAGCCCCTTCTGGGCAAGTTCTGGCGTCCTCCTGATCCGAACCCCCGCCCATTCTTCTTGCTCAGGATACATCCTTTTGGTAGAGGGTGCCCACTTTCCGTGATGAAGAATTCTGCACCATTTTTTCACGTCGCAGCGTGGGCGTCTTCCGCATAAGTTCCTCTTTCCACTGGAAGACCCCAAAGATCACCCAGTAGTACTTCAGGGTATTTTGCACTGATTTCTCAAAAATATTTTCTCGCTGTAGCCACAAAGGAAACTCAACAGAAGCTACTGACGCTTCCTCTTCAGTACCTGCACAATCTCTTGGGCTCTTTAGCCCGTGTACTTAAAAATATCCCTGTAGGCAAGACGGGAGCGCCACAGCAGAGACCTCAGTGGCGGCTATCTCCCTGCCCAGCCAGGGTCCACTTCCTGGGTCCTCGCGTGGCCAGTCAAGGGAAGATTTCTCCTCCAGGGCTTACCCCCCTGAGTGAAGGCCTCCCCCCACTTCTTGGTCCTCCCAAGCTTCGTCTCCCCCTACCCAGGCCCCGCCCACACACACAGAGAGCTGACTGCAATCTGGCCTTTCTGCTTGCGAGTCAATCTGGGAACAGAACTGTCCCCACCTGGCAACCGCCTGGGTGTCTAGCAAGCTCTGCAAGGGGCTCCCTGGCCCTGCTTTTGCTCTGTGTCCCCTAAGGCTCCCCTTTCCACAATTCGGGCCTAGTGCCGCCTCCCTGCCTCCCAGGTCCCGGCCGATATTCTCCGAGGCTCCAGGAGCAGAGGGAGCATCCTGACCCGCCGGGCCCAGGCCTTCCTCTCCACCTGGGGTCAGCAGGGCAGCCGGCCCTGGCCTGCACCACCCGGCCCGCATCTCCAGAGCCCTTCCTTGAAGCCGCCTCTGAGCGTGGGTCTTCAGTCTGCTCTGGGCATCCACCCTACTGAGTTTTCCCTTCTCCTAGGTGCCCTCTGGACTCTGTTCCCAGGCTCCTCTTCCTGCCTTCTGTGGAGGACACACCAATGCTCTGGAGGCCCTCGGCCCTTCCCTCCCCAGGCATTCACTTCTCTCCCAGCTGTCCCCTGAGCCCTCGAGCTGCTGGCCGCCCTCCCTGAGCGCCAGCCTCCCACTTCCCTGTGCAGACTCCTGTCGTGTCAGCCCTCGCCGCCAGCCAAGGACAGCTTCGGAGGGGTGGCTTTCAGCCCCAAAGATCACGCTCCCTCCTGACTGTTCTTTGCTCTGACCACGTGACACCCAGTGTGTCTGTGGGATCCGGCACTGTTCTCAAGCACACAGCTATGTCACTGCCATCAAAAGGCCGCTCGGTGCAGACCGTCCCACTGAGTGACGCTCCGAGGCCAGAACCCTGTCGCTCGGCTTGGCCAAGGACTGGACGACCCTGTCCCACACTCTCTCTGCCCACCTTACAGGGCCCTGCCGGTGGCTCTGTCCTTCTCGCCTCAGGCCCTTCTCCAAGCCCTGACCCTTGAAGGGCAGACTCCCACAGCTGCTTCTGTCTCCGCTTCCGGCCACAGCGCGTGTTCTCCTGCACTCACAGAGTGGCTGCGTCTCCTTCTGCCGTGGCCTGAAGACCACTTGCTCGGCCTCCACAGTAACTGCCACCCATCACATGCTTGGCCTCTTGGGAACGTCCCGCCTTCACCGGCTCATGCTGTGTCACTGGGGTCTCCTGGGCTTTTCTTCTCACTAGCCACCTTCCTTTTTTTTTTTTCCTGAGTTGGAGTCTCACTCCATCATCCAGGCTGGAGCACAGTGGCACACTCACAGCCACCCCAGCGTTGACCTGTTGGGCTCCGGCGATCCTTCCACCTCATCCTTCCAAGTAGCCAGGACTACAGGCGCACACTACCACGCCCGGCTAATTTTTGATTTGTGGTAGAGACGAGGTCTCGCCAAGTGGCCCAGGCTGGTCTCGAACTCGTGGGCTCAGGTAATCCACTCGCCTCGGCCTCCCAAAGTGCTGAGACGACAGGCTGAGCCACGGAGCATGGCCCGTCTTCCTTTTAATTCCCCAGTACACACCGGTCCCTCTCCCTCCCCCTTCTCCCACCTTCCTCCCTTGAATTCTGATCAGAGATCTGATCTGGCCTTAATGTCCATGTCTGCTTTTTCACATTTGTTTGTAAATCACAGTGATTTGGAGAGAAGCATATTCTGATGAATTTGTTCTCAAGAATCTCTTGGCTGCACACTCGTTGCTGGGACCTGGGCATCGCCTGTGAATGTGGTGCAGCCATGCATACTCATCGAGGATGGATAATGGGGGAACCAAAGCCCGAGTGAGTCCCCCAGAGGGTCTTGCCTGGGCTGCACATCAGAGCCACCGGCAGGGCCCCGTAAGGTGGGCAGATCTGCCTCTCCCTCCCCTGGGGGCTCTGATTCAGGAAGTCCACAGACCAGGTGACCCCAGCAGGCAGGGTGCCTGGGACAACAGCCCTGGGGATACTGTGATTGACGGTGTGGCCTGCGGTGATTCCGCCTTGCCCTCACACTTCTCTTCACAGACCCGCTCTGGGCGTGTTTTCCTCCCCCTCGGAGCCCACCCTGACTTTCTAAAGTAGCAACAGAAACAATGTCGTGGGAGGACTCGTGGGGTCACAACCCAACACCGTTTTCTGACGGAAAGGAAGGATCAGAGGGCTCCTCACAAGGCATGTGGCACTGGGTTTCGTCTTGCTGGCTTGGCTCGGGGAGGTGTGGGGATCTCCTCCTGCTCTGAGGATGGCCTTGGGCTGAGTGGTCACCTAGTCATCTCCATCAGGCGGGGACGGGGGAGCCAGGCCTGGAAAAAGTGCTTGGCGCAAAGCGTCTCCAGAAAGCAAGGAAACAGCTCCCAAAGACCCGACACGCCCCTGCAGCACGTGTTGAGCGGCTGCCTGTCTCCAGAACCCAGGACCGTGCGTCCCTGACACTCCCTGGTGAGCCCTGGCAGCCTCTCCTGAGTCCCTGTAGAAGCCTCAGTGGCGAGAAGGAGAATTAGGCTGGTTTCTTCGCTTTTGTCCATTCCTGTCCCTCATTATTCTACTTCTCACTACTTTTCCTTTTGACTCTTTCTGTTTTCTTTTCCTGTTGCACATGCAGTAAGCAAGAAAGAAAGATGTCTTCTTCTGCTAAGAAACAGCCAGGGCTAGAGAACGACTACTGGAATCATGATGCCTCTGACATGTGTTAACTGTTCTGTCTCTGGCTTGGCTGCTGGGTGGCTGTCAGTCTGGCAGTGCTGGTGATTTCTAGGTAGCTTCGTTGCCCACAAGTGGAGCAAGCTATTCCCGAAAATACCTGAGAAAGTGTGGGTCAGAGGGCCCTCGAACAAATGTTCAGCCCCTCGAGCCATCCGTGAAGCCCTGAGGGAAACCATTTACACCTGAGACTCCATTTACCCCTCTGAGGAATGGACGAAGAGACCAACAGACAGGGTGATGAGGGCTGAAGCGATGCCCAGCAGAGTCCAGTCTCACGATCAAGGGGAATGTGATGAGTCATAGCATCTCAACTATCTCCAGTGCTCTCTGAGACTCGTGAATGTACGCCATTAGGTTTAAAAGTAAGAGTTCGCCAAGACACTTGGAGAAGGCTCATAGGCGAACACTTTGGACCATCAAACACCCTCAGAACTCAGCGGCACCCTGCCCGCGAGCTCTTCCCAAGCAATAGGCTGCGTCATGTAAAGACGCGAGGCGCGCTGAACCCCGTTGCGTGGGTACCCTGTTTTGGTTTCGCCACGGGACTATTTGTTGGACCGATTTTTTTTCCTGTTATTACCTACAGCTGCTCCAGGCAAAGGCCAGAAGGTCGGAAGCCGCTTTCTCTGAACGCCGGAGCTCGACTTGCTTCTAATTTCGAACAAAAGACACCAGGTACTGTTGCTCAGACCCCATTGTGTGTGCTCTGAGGGTTGAGCGGCCCCTTGCTTCCTCCTCCGCTAGTCACAGACCAGAGCCAGGAGAGAAGACTCTTCCCTCCAGCAGACCTGCCGGACACAAAAGGAGGAAGCTCTTCGTGGCTCTCATCCATGCATTTCCAAAGTAAATAATCCTACAGAAACTGACAGGAAAAAATGTGGCTTGCATTCTTTGGCTTCACCATATGGGTCCAGATACGGTCTTTGGTTTTATTTTCATAGCAAGTCATGTCCTTAGCATGCCACGGTGCATTTCAATGAAAGCATCTATGTGTCACGGTTCCAAATATTAATGTCTGAGATAAAATTGATGTTTCTATCATTCCTAGCTGTCTGAGCTTCAAGGTCTCTTCTAAAATTCTTAAGACCGTAGAGGTGCCTTTTGAGGGAATGGCTTTGTGTTATGTGTCGCACATTAGACCCACAGAGAGGCCTTTCTCCCGTTCCGAGAGCGACGCACACATCGACGGAAGCCTTGTGTCTTCTAGAGCCAATCGTATCATGGTCATGTTCAGAATAGTGACGACCATATGGTCGCACCGTGCAGAAAGCACCTGGGCCAGGCCAAGCACTCTACGTGGGGTCCGCCAACATCCTGTCAACTGGGTTTTAGTTTCCACCTGTAGTGAGAGGGGCTTCCAGGAATTAAGCTGCCCAAGTCACAAGCTGGTAAAGCCTGGAGCTGGTGAAGTCTGCCTGTCCTCCCCCCCAAGACCTGTGTCCTTCGTGACGCAGTGGCCGGAATAAGAGGGGGAATGCATGAGTTATGCCACCGGACGGCTCTTGAGAGATGGAGAGACGCCAAGCCCAGCCACTTGGAGTCCGGGGTGGAGCCCGCGAGCTGGACACGGGCTGCCCCACTCACCCAGCCCAGCCCGTCTGGGTGAACCTTCACCATGTTTTGATTTTCATTCGAATCAAGTGCCAGTGTTTAAAACTATGCAGAATTCCTGTACAAAGCAGGACTGGAAACTTCGGACCAATCGAGATGTCTGGCAGCAGGGCTCTGCATTCCCATGTGGCAGCAATCAGGAAGCTGCGCAGAGACCCCCCCGGACAGGCCCTCCCCTGCGGCCACGGCAGCTTCTTGGCAGAGCGTGCGCAGGAGCCCTGTGGGCTTGGGGACCCTCCTGCTATCCCTGAACGCGCGCCTTTTCCTCCACAGTTCCCTCTCGGGGGTGACCCAGAGAGTGTGAGGTTTGGAGAGTCGCCTGCGGCCCTCAGTTAAAATAGTTCTGCCTTCGGTTACTGCCGGAATAAACCTGTAAGCAGACAGCTGTTTAATGCCAGCTGAAATTCTAGTCCTGGGTGGGATGGCAGAGGTTTATGACTTCAGAGGAGAAACAGGCAGGAACAGATTGTATTCTCACGCCAAGTTTCTCTCTTTACGGCCACGGAAGCCAGAAGAGAAATGCAGAACGTGGAGGGCTTTGCCCGAGCACTGTTTCACGCAGAACTTCTGCAGGCGTCAGGAGCTGCTCGGGATTCTGCAGACACACTTACAGGAAAACCGTGGCTGCAGAGAAACCCCTGAAGTCACAGTGGAGCCGGGAACAAATAAAGGCCCTGCCTTTGTCCTGAAACTTAGCAGGAGGACTCCTGGGATTTGGCATTCTGTGACAGCACTGGGAACATTATTCGTGTTCATAAATAAACATCTGGATTGACTTGCAGTCTAAATTTAAGTGTCCTAAATATTTTGGCCAATTATAACTATGCTGCATCTGCCTACATTCTCCAATGTTTCCTCCGTCCTTGGCTTGCTCTGCGTTTTCTTCTGCCTCCTCGAGTCTTGTTTTTCACGAAACTGGACCTTGCTGTGTCAATGTCTGAGCACCAAATGTCCACTAGAAGCTGCAGGGTCGGTCTTGACCCCGTCCTTCCTGTCTGCACAACACAGGTCCTTTAACTACTCAAATTCCTTTAACCGGGTTCCTATAACCACCCCATTTGCCTCTTTCCTCGTAGAATGCTTGTGCTGCATGTGACTCCAAAGATGTAAAAGCTTGCCAGCAAAATTCTAGTTGAGCTCAAAGGAGAGCTTCAGGCCATTATGAAGCTGTCTTTGCATTCCATCTTTTCATGTAAAATGAGCCAGGGTTAGCCGAGTCGGGGATAGTATCGGGGGAAAAACACAATGCAGGGTGGCATAAGCTAGATGAAGCCACAGCCATGGCCAGGTTCCACTGGAATTCTCAAGGGGGCTCGAAAAGCAAGAGTAAAGGTGGGCAAAACACATCTCCACCAAGAAAAGGGCAGCAAAGCCAACGTAGAATGCAGGGAGCCAGCCCAGAGAACGCTGCCCATAAACACAGCGCTTGCACTTCATCTGTCTCTCACCACCCTCCCTCGAGACCATTGGCCACAGCCCCCCCGGGCTGCCGCGGCTGCCTTGGGCTTTTTCTAGGGAAGCCAAGGGGTGGCTATGCAAAGCCCCAATGCGGGGGACCAGAGTTCCTCGTGCGCAGGCCCTCCTGCCTGAAATAAGATGCTTTTCACTTCCCTTGGCTTACATGAATAATGGAAAAAGAAAACAAGCAGAGCGGATAGCTGCACTATGTTAAACGCTAATCCCTTCTCATGACTGTTGTCTAGAGGGCCAGAAGCACCGCAGTTAGGCAGAAATCCAGCGTGCATTCAGGGACTGCGTTGACATTTATTTATACGTGATGATGCCGTGACAGGGCTTCCAGTCATTGGGAAATGCACCCATCCCCCAGGGCCTCCGCTATGTTTATATGCAGGATCCTGTGTTATTTTTCCTGGTGTTATGGCAACAAGGATTCAGTGTTTACAGAGCTATCAAGTTCAGACAGGCCGGGCTGGGGACTCCGCACCCCTGGCTGGCGCTGAGACAGAGCGAGGGCCCCGCGAGCTGGGCACGAGCAGGGCTGTGTGGACAGCTGAGGCCCGAGCAGACGCAGGCAGGACACAGGGGCTGGCACTGACCCCGAGGGGCTGGCCTCGCCATCCGCGGGCTAGGGTACACGTCGCAAGGAACTCTGGGCCCAGGAAGGCATATTAACCCGAGAGAAAAGCGACGCAAATTCCCGCACAGTCTTGTGCTCTGAATGGAGGTTTAAAGCTGCGCTGGGTCCCGCCCGTGGGGGTCCCGTGTGAGGCCTGGGGCCGCGAACGGGGAAGCCCAGCGAGTAGGAGCTGGGCGGGGCAGGTGTGCTCTGTGCCCACCTTTGGTTTCCAGCCGAGGTCCACCCCTCATTCCTCGTTTAACCACGGCCCAGGCTCAGCGATTCTGGCACATCCAGTGCTGAGGCTGATGACTGCACGAAGCTGGCTAAAAATGTCCCGGAAATAGCTGTGTCTCCCAGACAAGATTGTTTTGAGAGCTTGTCACTCGCTCTATGGAAGGAACTGTGTGGAACAGGGCCTCGTGGGTCACGACTCTCTGCACGGAGGCTGCTCTCTGACTGGACACAGAGCCGGAAAGCGCGTTTTAGAAATGTCCCTCCAAGCATCATACTCTTTGGACATCTTGGGTCTAGTTGGAGTTGGAGCCGGAAATAGGAGCCACAAATTTAGCCTCTCACACAACAAGCCGCACCTTTCTAGACCTGGGCCAGGGGAACAAGTCAGAGTAAAATGGAACGAGGACTTCTGGGCGAGATTTCCTTCAATCTCTCTTTCTCTCTCTCTGTCTTGCTCGCTCTCTCTCTCTTATCTCTTTCTCTCTTTCTTTTCTCTCTCTCTCTCTCTCCTTCTCTCTTTTTCTTTTTCTCTTTTCTTGGTAAGGGTATTGGCACTTACTTGGACATAAAAGTGTCACACTCAGTTGAAGGATGAATTTCACAAACATGTCTAAGCTTTGTTTAATTTGAGGTTTTGTTCTGTTTAAAAGAGTGAATAGCAAGAAACATGCATGTTTAAGATGTATGTTTTAAGAGATAATACGCTGAGACGTGTCACGTGACATAGGACGCGTGAGAAAGTTTTGTTTATACGATCTGGTCTACACTTCCAACTTACACAAATGCATTGAAAAGTATGAGAGGAAAGTAGTGACAATGACTGCAATAAATGTCTCTGTATGTCTTTCTCGGTGAACGAGAGTCTTGTAAGGAAATGGCCAGAAACTGGCCGATGCGACTCCCAGGACTTTCCCGTCTAAGTGGACGATGTGACCGGGCTGCTTCCCGGGTCGCTGGCAAGTCCGTGAGGGCAGGTCTCTGTGTCCCACAGACACGCCAGGCCCCCCTCTCGCTGGCGAGGTGGCCACGGCATGTGCTGCTGTCGGTGACGTCACCGTTCTCTCCTCGAGAGCCAATCTTCCTCATAGTTTGTCAATTCTTTGAGGATCCTGGACACAGACTAGATGACCTGTGACTGGCCAAAGATTCAGGGGTATCTATGGGTCTTTTTCTCAGAGACAGGGTCTCTCTGTCACCCAGGCTGCAGGACAGTAGTGTGATCAGAGCTCACGCAGCCTCGACCTCCTGGGCTCGGCGAGGACATCACTGAAAGCCGGACCGTGGACACCTTCTAACTTCTTTGTCCAGCCCACTTCAGCCACGAAGACAGCTGTCACCATCTTCACCACAGCAGTCCTCATCATCGTCTAGAAAATAATCTGTGCCCAACATAATTAATTGGCCAGATATTTCTCCTGAGTATTCTCAAGAAAATTGCATGTGCTTGGGTCTTGCAAATTCATCACTCATTCAGCAAGTATTTCCTCGCCTTTAACTGTGTGTGGCACTCTACAGCACACTGAGGGTAGAGTGACATGCAAGGTAAGCAACGTCTTTGCCCTGATGGAGCTTGAGCATTATGGGGAGGTAGCCAGGTGCAAATAAATCTACAAGTAATACAAGTGCCAGTGCCAAATATGCTGAAAGGAAATCCAAAAGACACTGCGAGGAGGATAAGATGGCGCATCTTCTGACATGGGGCACAAGGACTTCTTCCCTGAACGACACTCAAGGAGGGACCCGTTGGATAAGAGACCGTTCTGAACTCCTAAACTGGACGCGCTCTATTTGCGGGAAACTTGGCACTGCTTGGGGCTCCTGGTGACCACCTGAGAAGTCAGACAAAACATTCCTGGCACATTCTAAATCGCTCGGTTTTCCAGATTATTGAATAGTAAGGTTTGGGGGAAGACACGTCTTCGCCCAAAGCGTGATACTTCCATGCTAATTAATCTCATCTTTGGTACTGTTGTGATATCTTGGCTTCCACAACAGAGCTGAACCCTTCTTTGCTGAAAAAGAAACACAGAGAGACATGTTTCTTGCCTGGCAGATTCTTGAGCGATTTCCTGTAGTATCCACCCTGAATTTCCATACAAGATAAACTATGAATGATTTATATATGCGATCTCCAGTGAGAACACCTAGCACCTGCATCAGATATGCAAAGCACACTGTGACCCAAAAAAGGATACAGCCTCTCAGACACGTGAGTCTAAAGAGTCCGTTGCTCTGGAATCTTTCAAAATGTTGACTTGGGGTTTTTTTCCCATAATAAATCAAGATGTAGTTTCATTATTCTATATACTTTTTTAAAAACTGGTTAATGATCCAACATTTGTGAATAATTACCTGTTTCAAGATCCTAGCAGCATGTGTTCTTGCAATATCAGTAAAGCAAAGGAAGAACGCCTCCTGTCCAGTTGCCAGCTGCAACCCCAAAAGCTCTCTATGACTCTCCCAGAGTCGTCTCTAGCAGGCCAGAAGGAAGGCCCTCCAGGCTGCTGACTCCAGGCTCAACTAGAAAGGCCGTCCCAAGCAGCACTAATGGCTGCCAAGGTGTAGGTTGAGGCCAAGCCGACTTCCGTCCCTGATCCAGCAAGAGGAGGCTGGCTGAATGCTCTCAAGACCTGGAGTGATTCATCATCCTCAGGACCTCCTGAGGGACTTTTGTTTTGAGTTGAGGTCAAAACTAGTTGGTCAAAACTAGTGTCAACTCTCCTTCTTCTGCTGCTCATTGACTCAGCACTTTGGCTGGCCCAGGAGGCTGGCCCGGTACAGAATCCCAGACATCCATCCTCAAGGGGCCAAGTTCCTAGTTACCATGCCCTTCTCGGGCCATAGCTAGTCATTCACCAGAAAAAAACAAGGCGAAGGACCAAGGAGGGACAACCCAGCGGATCCCACACGTTTCAACTAGAGCACTCTCCACCCACACGGTGCAGTAAAACCCCTTCCTCCAGCTGATGGTCGGGGTTGATTACTCCAGCCAGGAGGCAGCATCTGTTCTTCTCTGGCTAGCCTACCAGCACATGAGCCCCAAATGACCGAGTATGTCCTCACACCGTTCTGGGTCACACAGGACTTTTTTTTTTTTTGAGTTGGAGTCTCACTCTGTGGCCTGACTGGAGTGCAGTGACCGCTCCCGGCCACTGCAGCCTCGACCTGCTGGGCTCCAGCGATCCTTTCGCCTCTGCCTTCTGAGTAGCTGGAACTACAGGCGCGCGCTACCACGCCTGGCTCATTTTTTATTTATTGTAGAGATGAGGTCTCGCCAAGTTGCCCAGGCGGGTCTCGAACCCGCGGGCTCAGGCAATCCACTCACCTCAGCCTCCCAAAGGCGCGGGATGACAGGCTGAGCCACCGAGCCCGGCTCTCACAGGACTTTTAATGTGTGCCCCAAAGGAAGCATTCCTCGCTGGGAACTGGGACGCCTAGACTCACAAAACCCTGAGTTACAGAGAGGAGAAACACAGATTCCCCGGGTAGGTCTCTAGGAGGGATGACGAGCCAAGCCGCTCTTCCCCCGGGTTCCCAGACCTGCGTGCTCTACCCGCCAGGACTACAGTAGCGCAGCAAGATGCCTGCTTCAGCATGTGTACCGGTCAGGGTTTTCCAGAGAAGCAGAGCCAGCAGGACGTATACATAGAAGAGAAACAGACTTATTCTGAGAAACTGGCTCATGCCGCTGCAGAAGCTGGCAAGTCCAAAATCCCAGGAACGGCCCGCAGGATAGAGAACCAGGGAAGAGTCCAGGCTGCAGCTCAAGTCTCAGCACTGTCTGCCGGCATGCTCCCTCTTGTCCAAGGGCAGTCACTCTTCTGCTCTATTTGGGCCTCCAACTTATCAGATGAGACCCCCTGCATTGTGGAAGACACGTGCTCTACTCCAAGTCCACTGACTTAAATGTTCATTCAAAACGTCCTCGCAGAAACACCCAGGACAGTGTTTGGCCACATATCTGGGCGCCTTACCCAGCCAGGCGTAAACGTGATATCAACCATCACAAAGTGTCCACTGCATTCTCAAGTGCAGCACCCCTGGTGCACCGGTGTCATTTCAAGACGGGCTCCTTGGCTACGCCTTCCAGACGTCGAGCCGAAGCGCCACTGAGCCACCGCTTCTGGATACTGGGTTACTTGGCGTGTGGCAGGAGGGTCCCAGGGTCGTGCGTCCATTAGCTGCCACTCTGTGCAGCAAGCTGGGTCCTCTGGCTCGAGGAAATGTCATGCAGAAACCCATGGCAACGAGTCGGATACTCTGAGAGCCCCTGAGAGCAGCAAAGCTGAGGACCCGCAGGCTGCCTGGGATGCGTGTCAGTCCTCATCGTGATGTGGCACTGCCCTGTCCATGCAGACGGCGTCCAGTGTAAATACCGTGCCGCCGGCTGTTAGTCGGGCTCCTTGGGAAGCGGCATTCTATTCAGTTCTCAGCATGGGTCTCTGCTGCTAAGAGCGCACATGAAGCACCATAGCTAAGCCTGCCTGGTAAGATGGAACAGATGCCTTTCATCACTACCGCGATGGCTACTCGGTTGATGGGCGCGTTGTGGTGGCCAAAGACAAGACCCTGGCACAGCCAAAGACAAAGGATGGCCGGCATCTGCCAGATGATCCATCCCGTCCACCTGGTTAACTGCCGCTCGACACGGGATGTCTCTGGTGGGCGTTGACACCCCGGAGAAAGAGCCCAAGAGAAAGAGTCCATCCCACCACCTCTGGCCTGGCCTCCTTGTCATCAGGTGTCCAGTCTTGCTGCTTTCAGGCCCGGACTCGCCAGGAAAACGATGCTCTGCCCCCAGGAGGTTATGTCTGTCCTCACATTGTGCCACTTTTCTCTCCACAAGCAGTAGATGGTCAGGTACGCTGATCAGCGCTCTGCCCTCTGGAGGAATTTCTTTCCTCCACCCCCCACCTGGGCCACCTGTGAATGGGCTGGGGTGCATCAACCCCCTGAGCCAACACATCTGTGAATTTAGCCCTGGGTGTTTTCTTCCTCCATTCGTTAGCCAGTTGTGAACCCAGAGACATAAACTAAGGCAGACGCATTACTGCTCTGGGGTCGATGTGTGCAGCTCTGAACCCGCCTGGGCCTGACCCCAGGTGTGCCGCTTCCATTTGCTGCTGGACCCACCCAACCGTAGGACCTTCTAGGTCTACAAACACCCAACTTACCATGGGCAGCTCTGGCCATGCAGTCACTAGATGACTCGTGGCCAGACACCCAACGTCTGCCAGGGCCCAGTGGCAGACCCGGAACTGGCTGCAGATGGCCACTCAGGACACCTGGGCTCTGAGCCGTGATTCCCGTTCGACCTGCCAGAACCTCGTGTAGTGTTTTTCCCCTGTGGGGTCTTCAGAATCAAAGTCCAAGGGCACGGGCTGCTGCTCCAGCCCAGACCCACTCCACAGTTCTTGCTGCCCAGCACCCCACCCGGAGCCGGATGCTTCGACACCATCCACGGCTGCAAGTCAAGGACGGTGCTCGCCACTGCCACTCACCCAAGGGCTGAATCTGTTTTTCATCGGCCCTCTTTCCCGGGAGTGGCTTCCACACAGCCATTCCTGTCCTAATATCGCCCTCTATAAACTGGAGGATCGGCAAACGCGTCCTGGCAGATGCCGCACAGGCCCGCCTTCATCGTGCGGTCAGGAAGTCGGAAAACGGCCACCGGCTGGGTTCAGAGGCCCGCTGGGCCCACGGTGGGGTGGCCCCAGGTTGGAACGTCCTCCATCACTGGATCTCCATTCCCCTCACCCCGACAGAGAAGCCGTGATCGTGTTTGGCTTCCCAAGTAGCCGTGGCCCCCAGATCCTGCATCCAGAGCCCTTTAAAGTCTGAGTGTTCCCAGAATCTGACATAGCAATTCATGTGTACATGATCCAGTTAGAAAGTACTGCCATTCGCAGACCAAACCCTGAATTGCACCCCACATCTGTAAAATTAAAAATTAAAAAAAGAAAGTCCTCCCAGGAGAACTGGAAGGGGCTCGGAGAGGCAGAACAGGAGGGGAAGGAGCCGAGGGAGGGTGTCACTTCCGGCAAAGTCCCGGCTGGGGACTGACCCAGCACGTGGCTTTTGAGTGTGAAGGTGTCCCTAGGGGCGGGTGTCCAAAGGGAGGCCAGGGAGCTGGTCGCACACTCCGGCGTCGGCCGGCCAGGGGCTGAGCACAGGGATGACAAGGCAGGGCAAACTTCCGGGCTCGCTGGCTCCCCTGAGGGCAGACCTGCCTGCCGTGGCGCCCTTCTGGGGAGAACTGTGGGGGCCTGTCAGCGGCAGAGGCCCACGGGGCCAGGGAGAGGGGCGCGCAGAGGAAGGCGCAGGTGCTCTGGGAAGCGCTGGCTACAGCCACTGGGGTAGTTAAACAGGCAAGCAGTGGTCTGCGGGCGGTCGAGCGGAAAATGACAAAAAGCTCTGGCGAAGAGAAGCTAGAGAAAATACGGTCAGTGTGAACGGATGGCCCAGGAGCAGGAGAGGTGGGAGGACCCGACAGTCCACACACCGTGCAGTCTCTCCAGAGCGGCTGGCGTGCTCCCCCAATTCTCCCCTCAGGGTTGCCTATCAAGCACCCATGCAGGGCCGTCCCGTTACACTCGTTCTCTGGGTGTACTGGCTTCTCAGGAGAGGACACTCCTTCAGCAGCAGGGCTTAGTCGAATTGGACCCACTGAGGACAGAAAGCCGGGCTTTGAGGAGTGAGCGGCTTTGTGCAAGCGACTTAACCTCTCTCGGGCTTGGTTTCTTATTTTAAAATGTGGCTTATAAGACTCACAATAAAAGGATTTTTGAAGACTAAGTTTTAAAATCTATCAAGTAATGCCTATCATAATGTCAGGCATAGAATAGGCACTAAATAACCGTTTCCTTGTTCTTCCAGACATGTCTCCAAACCAGACTGTGCCCTTCTTTTTCCAAAATCCTTCAGAATAACTGACTTCCTGATGTTACATGGCCCTAGGGTCAGTCCTTTAAAAAACAGAGCTTGGGTGCAATCCGATATAATGCTGGCAGTTCTCTCCAGAAGAAGGAACCCCAGCTTTCCTCTGGTTTCTGTGTCTACGGTGAGAAGAGCTTTGTTTCCACAGTGCATTTGAGCAAACAGAAGTGACTTAGGTTTTAAAATACATAAAGCAAGCCAGGCTCGGTGGCTCAGCCTGTCATCCCGTGCCTTGGGAGGCTGAGGTGAGTGGATTGCCTGAGCCCACAGGTTTGAGACCGGCCTGGGCAACTTGGCGAGACCTCATCTCTACAATCAATCAAAAATCAGCCAGGGTGGTAGCGCGCGCCTGTAGTTCCAGCTACTCGGAAGGCTGAGGCGGAAGGATCGCCGGAACCCAGCAGGTCGAGGCTGCGGTGGCCAGGAGCAGCCACTGTACTCCAGTCTGGGCGACAGAGTGAGACTCCAACTCAAAACAAACAAATAAAATACATAAAGCAGATTGCACGCATGGTTGCGCGCCATCACCTCTGACATTCAGGCTTCCACTATCGTATACATTGTGTCACCATGGGTATATTGTGTGGTGAGACTTGGACACTGAGCGTCAGCATGTAGGCATCGAGACCAAAGTTCTCACCTGGCGTGGGGATACAGGCCCAGTCCGACAATCTCCTGGAGGAATGTACGTACATCCCCCCGAGTCTGAGTATCTGAGCACCAAGGGGCATAGCCATGAGCTCACTCCTGAGCAAAAAAGGAAGAGAACACACATGCCGGAAGAAGATGGGAAACAGGAGCGTGTGAGACCCAGAGAGGAAGGAGGAAGCCATGTGACAGGCTGAGGCGTCAGCGGACCCAGGTGCCAGCAACACAGTTCATAAAAGGGATATCTGCCCAGCACTAGCTTCCTACATGTGGTTTCTAACCTCAGAATCAGCCTGCCCAGATGGTTGGGGGGATGGATGAGCGCCTGGATGGCTGGACGGCCATCGATGTTGAAGATATGATCACAGACCAACCGCCGCGGAAGTGAGTTATTGAGGAGGAATGCATCCCAGTGTTCCGAGCGGTAGTTCACTGCCATCCCAGGTGGAGGCTTTCTTTTCCCACCTGTCTTTGTCATTTTCCTCTTATGTCTGACCACCTGGGGACCTTCTGCTCCCCAGCCTGGCCCCACAAGAATGCAAGTTGCCTGGCGACGGATCCGTCCCCTCAAGTGCTTGAGGAAGTAACCCTCGTCCCCCGGACGGGGCAGGGTCCATGTTGTCGTGGTAAGTTCTGGTGTTGACACCTAAGTCTGGAGAGGTGACCCCTGTCTGCAGTATTTCTACTGCATGCAGTCTATGAAAATCCAAGGACAAGGTGTGGCCTGCTCTTTCTTTGAAGAACTGTTCATCTGAAAACATATGAACTTGCAGGTGCATGTGAGTCTAATGCCGATACAGTCCTCAGTCAAACCCAACCAAGAAAATGTGCAAATACTTGTAGGTAAAAAGGACATTCAATAGATATTTCCAGTGTTCTAAATAACAGAAGCCACAGAACCCATATAATGTGACTGAAATACTCTCTTTTTGTTTGAAACCTCGACCTTTCCAGCCTGAAGTTTAGAAGCACAGACATAGATACCCACACGCCTGCTCTCCAGCTATTTTTTGCCCTCTGGCCTTTGAGGCTCATATATCCACATCCAGGATAGGAAATCAAAGCATCGTCCAGGTGTTGTGGCCTGTGGGTCTCAGGAGAGGCCTGACTGACAGTCTCTGCCTAGCACTCTGGATTAATAGTCGTGCTTTCTTTTTTACTTCAATTTCATTCTGGATCCAAGGGGTCCATGTGCAGGTCTGTGACGCGGGTATATTGCGTGTGGTGAGGCCTGGACTTCTACGGAGCCCGCTTTCCAGGAGCTGAGCGTGGCACCCCCGGGTCCTGGGTCATGGCTCAACCCAACCCCTCCTCCCTCCCCTCAGGAATCCCCATCGCGTGTCGTTCCCCACCCTATGCCAGCGTGTGCCCATGTCTATCTCCCACTTGCGAGTGAGAATGCGGGAGGGATGTTCAGCTTCCCGTTCCTGTGGTCCTTCGCTTAGAATGGCCCCAGCTGTGCCCATGTCAAGTAGCTGCACGTTCAAGTGCCAGGATCTGTGTCCAACCCAACAAGACTTTAGGACTTCCCAAGACAGGTGCTCTGACACAGATGGCCCCGTGGCCCAAGGCCCTCTCCACACCGGCCTCACCGACCCGTCCAGTCCACTCTGAATGGAGCAGTGTCTGTGCTCAATGGTACATGGGCTACCGATGAGGCAATGTTTTAATGAAGGAAATTTTCATGACTCAATATTTGAAAAAAAATAGACTGATTCATAGGAAGAAAGCGTCAGCACCCTCAACACTAACTCAAAGGCGCTTCTGCTTCTACAGGATTTTTCCTACCTCTGTGTGTGGGATGACCACGGGAGAAGGATGCTCACTAGGCAGCTATGGGTTAACAGAAATGTCCCCCAAAGACACCCCAGTGTTTGGGTTCTGGCTCAGTCCTAATCGTGCCAGAGGCAAGACCTGCCCCGGGCTCAAACGTGTCTCTTCTTGACACATTAGAAAAATGGGGCTTGGACTTTTCAGTAAATCCCTGGTAAAGCCAGTGACCACGAACAAGTCCCCAGAACCTGAAACATCTGCAAAGCTGAGCACCAGAACGACTCGTGTGGGCCTAGGCAGGCAGGCTCACTGCACATCACGGCAGACGCCTCCGCCTCGGAAGGTCTAGAAAGCAAAGGCAGGTGGAGCATCATCTTGAAAATGGCCTCACAGTGATAAAAGCCCTAGGAGTTATGCCAATGCCAGGCCTAAAGACGAAACACAATGACAAGTGCTAAAGCCACTGACCCCTGTTCCTTCACCCAATGGTCGGAGACCTGGCTCTCATGCCCTTCTAGAAGACAACATGAGAAGTTCTCGAAATCTTAGTTTCCTTTCTGCGTGGAGCTCATCTAAACTCTCATCATCAAAAATAGTAAAAGATGAACGCTAGAATAAGATAGATGAGACACGCACCTTCCAATAACCCCGTGACACTTTGACTCACCGCATACTCGCAACAAAAGGCTTTGTGCCCAGTGATGCCTTTAGAAGAAACAGTTCATTGCATAGCCACCCAACTCTCTTCCCAGCCGAGTATGAGATGCTCAACCACTTTAAGCGTGCTTGGGGCAGGGCGGGCATATTTTCTTGGACTGAAAATTTATTTCGGAGAGTTCTGCGTATACAGTACATTCAGCTGAACATTAAAAAAAAGTAAGACTTGGCATACGCCTGTTTCTGCGCTCTTGAGAAAATGGAAAATGAGATCTGAAGCTATAATACAACCATCAGGCATCTGAAAGTCGCTCTGTGCCTAGGCCGTGCAATCCTTGCAGCCGTCCAGTCACGTACACAGTGCAGCTGAGGTTATAAGATTCTGTGACCAGCACCGCCGTCCGAGGGTGACATGCCATGGTGTGGTCTCCCTTCCCCCCGGCTGCAGTAAGTTCCACAGCTTCTTGTGTCTGTTTGTTGACCTGCTCTTCTCTGCCTCTGTTCTAACTTTTCACTCAAAGCCAAATAAGGACATCAAATTAAACCATTAGCCCAAGAGACAGATCGGCAGGAAATTCCAAAGCTGAGTCTCTCACTGCAGTCTTAACTTTCCCGTGATAGATATTTTCCACGCTCGTTAGCATCATGCCTGTGTAGCTTTGTAGAAAGAGTCAGATTCCGGCCGGGCACAGTGGCTCACACCTGTAACCCCAGCTCTTTGGGAGCCAGAGGCTGGTGGATTGCTTGAGCCCAGGAGTTCGGCACCATCCTAGGCAACATGGCAAGACCTCGTCTCTACAGAAATAAATAAATAAGTGGCTGGACATGGTGGCGTGCGCCTGTGGTCCCAGCTACTCGGGAGGCTGAGGTGGGAGGATCGCCTGAACCCAGAAGGTCAAGACTGTGGTGAGTGGTGATCATGCCACTGCACTGTAGCCTGGGCAAGAGTGAGAGCCCCCAACTTAAAAAAGAAGTCAGCTTCTGACTTCAATGACACTCCTTTTGTTTGTCCTGAAAATGTAAGGGGGAGACAAGCAGAGTGGACGCAGGGCCAGCGGTCAGCAGGCTGGGAAGCAAGGGCTGCGGAGGAAGGTTCTGGAGAGAGATGCGCAGGCACGGAGGGGCCGCACCACCCATCAAAGCGTCACGGGTTATTGGAAGATGCGCATCTCATCTGTCTTATCCTAGCGTTCATCCTTTGCTATTTTTTTTTTTTTTGAGTTGGAGTCTCACTCTGTTGCCCAGACTGGAGTGTAGTGGCCGCTCCCGGCCACCGCAGCCTCGACCTGCTGGCTCCGGCGATCCTTCCGCCTCAGCCTTTCAAGTAGCCGGAATTACAGGCAAGCGCTACCACACCTGGCTGATTTTTTGATTTATTGTAGAGACGAGGTCTCGCTGCCCAGGCGGGTCTCGAACCCGCGGGCTCAGGCCATCCACTCACCTCAGCCTCCCAAAGGCGCGGGATTACAGGCTGAGCCACCGAGCCCGGCTCCTTTGCTATTTTGGATGAGGTTTTTAGATGAGCTCCACGCAGAAAGGAAACTACGATTTTGACTCGACTGCAACGACTTGAGCCACATTCACGTAACTCTTCTCAGGGGTCTTCCTGAGTGTTTGGCTCGGTGCACCTCTGGCTTCCGAGCCTTCCGACCGTTCACCCCTGGAACGCCCTGGCACCTCATACCTCGCTTGTGTCATGCTGCAGCGGCTGCCCAGGAGGCACAGAAACACTTGCCAGGGCAGCCGGGACCGACGCCCCCCCACCCCGATGCAGCCCGAATAAAACGTGTTGCCGCCAGCGGCCAGAAGGGACGGCTCCAGCTTTTCGAACCGAAGGGGAGGATGCACCGCCAAGACGCGTGGACCGTCCAAGGGAAGGATGTTTCAGACCCAGGCGAGGGGAGGAGCGGAGCGCAGAACCGGAGGCAGGGCATGAGCTGCTGAGCCGCTGAGCCCACCGGAGGCAACGCGCGAGAGGAAAGGGAGCGCCAGCCCAGAGGCTGCAGCGGGAGGCTGCGGCCTGGCTTAAGAAGAGCCCCAGGGGCGGCTGCCCAGAGAGGGAGGCAGCCAGAAGGAACCCAGGCCAAAGGCCCTGCGGGAAGGGCGCCGTGAACCTCAAAACAGGGTGCCAGTTCTGTGACAAAGCTCGCCGCTGGGGCAGATGGGATGGAACCGGCACCGTGTTTCACTGAGGGCGGCACCGGTGGGTCCAGGTCTTTTAGAAAAACAACTAGACAGGACACATCCAAAGCCGTAAAACTGTTCATAGTCTGAATACAGAATTTTCCCTCTGGGTCATCTATCCCAAAGAAATACCATAGGTATAGAAAACTCTCTATTCACAGAAATATTCCTGACAATGCTTGCTATAAAGCAAAAAAAAAAGAAACAAAGTAAATATCCAGTAATAAAAGACAAGTGTAGCATTGTTGTGTAATCACTCAATGAAATAAAAAGCCATCATAAAAACTCTGATTATTAAAATACACAGCATCATCCATGAAGCATTTCAGCCTCCATTCCCCTCCCCCCCCAACAAAAACAGTTGAACATCAAGCTGTCAGATAAAACTACCAATTTACAGGAAAAAACAGGTCGAAAGGGACACATCCAACTGCCCATAAGCAAGCAATTCAAAATTATGGATAACTGATCTAGCTTCCTCAATCATTTAGTGGCCGGGAGGGAGGGACCTCCAGAGGTGAAGGTTCTCCATGGCAGGCCAGGCCCCGCTTGTGCTAACACCATGATGCCTGCTGAGCATGGGAAACGTGGCTGGCACGACTTCCGGTCTGGTTTTCTTACTCTCGTTTAATTTTAATGCATTTAAACTGTAAACTCTGCTGCAGCTAGTGGCTGCCACACTGCGTGAGACAGGCCTGGCTTTGAAAGACGTGGGAAGCCGGGCTCGGTGGCTCAGCCTGTCATCCCGCGCCTTTGGGAGGCTGAGGTGAGTGGACGGCCTGAGCCCGCGGGTTCGAGATCTGCCTGGGTAGCGAGACCTCATCTCTACAATAAATCAAAAAATCAGCCGGGCGTGGTAGCGCACGCCTGTAATTCCGGCTACTTGGAAGGCTGAGGCGGAAGGATCACCGGAGCCCAGCAGGTCGAGGCTGCGGTGGCCGGGAGCGGCCACTGCACTCCAGTCTGGGCGACAGAGTGAGACTCCAACTCAAAAAAAAAAAAAGACGTGGGAGACACACAGCCCTGCACGGGTGTGGAAGCCAATAGATCCGGAGACACACAGAAATCCTGGCCTGCAATCTTCAGGGAAACCTGCACCCGTGGATGCAAGCTTTGCTCATTGCAATGAAGGTCTTGTGGTTACATAACAACTGTACTTATGTTTAGAGACTCATGCCGAGATGTTTAGAGGTGAAATATCACAATGCCACAATGCCTGGAATTCGCTTCAAAATACGACTGCCAAAGGCAGAGAATGCGGACAGAGGAAGTGAGTGCAGCCAAGCCTAGAGCATTGTTTAGTCTGGGGGAGGTGACGAGGGTCCCTGGGTGACTGTTTAATCTGGGGAAGGAGACACAGTGTCATCATCGGGAGCATCGTTTAATCTGGGGGAGGGGACGAGGGTCATTAGTTTCCTCTCCTTCACGTGTGTCTGAAAGGGGTTTATAACATCCAACCTAAAACTCATAATCGCCTGGGAAACGCTTACGAGTAATATGTTTGAATCTGCCAGTGACTTTAGTTGGGTTTCAGTCACGTGCTAGGAAATGCTTACAGGAATATTTTAAGCATGTTTGGGTGAACACTCATTAAGTGCGGCAGAAAAAGTTGTGAGCACCACCTTGACAAATGCAGAGGGTGCCAAAAAACATATACACATTTTAAGAAAGAAAAAAGCTGCCTTAAAATGGTGCTACTGAATATATCCCAGCAACAAAGGATGAGCGCAAGTCACGTCTGGCTTCTGCAATTCCAAGAGGTGCTCAAAGTGGTTCCCATCAGCGTCCAGACGTTTCTGATGACGGTGGACGACGGCAGGACTTGCTGCCACGTGAGCCTCCCGGGTCCTGCCTGGTGCCCGTCGCACACAGGACCACGCGTCTCACACTCATCACGGCTGCGCGCAGTTGTTTGGTGCGTCGGAGGTTCTGCCGCACGCTCACGCCTCCACTGTCGTCCTGCCACAACGTCCTCAACTCTCAAATCCTGCTTCAAAGTGGTCTCACGCTCCTCAAACGACAACTGTGCTTCCGCCATTTTCTCCGACTGTCCTGCCTGTGGCATGGTGACACTAGCATTCATCTGACGGACGCCACCGTTTGAGCAAACGTCATACTACACGTGGCTACTGCACATAGATAACATCTCTTAACATGTGTATACATACATACACACATAGATGCATACACAAAGAGGCCGTATACAAACGCGTCGCATCACTCGTTCCATGGTGGCGGTGTGGTGCTGTCCATGTGGTTGAACTAGATGGAATGTGGTCAGGTTACTTTTTAAATGAGATCAAATTAGCTGGGTGTGGTGGGGTGCACCTGTAGTTCCAGCAACTTGGAAGACTGAGGTGAGAGGATCACCTGAGTCTGGCAGGTGGAGGCTTGTGAGTGTGCCACTCCTCTCCAGTCTGGGTGACAGAGTGAGACGCTAACTCAATAATAATAACAATAGCAATAAAATGAGATCATAGTCACATTTAAAAGAAATCAGACTTTGTAAAAACTGAGACCACTGGTTTGTCATAATGGAATTATTATTAGTGGGTCTTAGCAACTCAATTGCCAAGACACAAATCTATTTTTCTAGAAATTGCCCCTTTTTCAGAAGCATGTGAATAGAACAGAATAAGGCTGTGCACAAATTTGCAAATTTATTGTCATATAAAGAGAAATTTAATGTAATATGTAAAGGGGGACATTTATAGTGCCTTAGAAGTCAAATAAATCTCTTCCTTCTTCTGACTTCAGTGATATTTAGTGATAAAAATAGCAGCATTGCCAGGTGTGGTGGCTTACACCTGTAATCCCACAGCACTGTGGGAGGTTGAGGCAAGAGGACTGTTTGAGCCCAGGAGTTCGAGACCACCTGAGGAAGCATAGCAGGGCCCCATCTCCACAAAAAAATCAAATAATTAGCTGAGCTCGGTGGTGCGCACCTGCAGTCCTAGCTACTCGGGAGGCTAAGGTGGAGGGATCACCTGCGCCTAGGAGGTCAAGGCGGTGGTGAGCCACGATGATGCCACTGCACTCCAGCCCGAGTGAAAGACAAGACCCTGACTCAAAAAACAAAACAAAACAATAACAAAACCACTTACCATTTCCATAATGTTTACTGCAGTCGGGCACTTTACTTGTGGTAACTCATTTAACCCTCACGACAAGCCCCTGTGGTATGGGGTGTTGCCATCCCCATTAAAGCTGGCAAAACTAAGCCACAGAGAAGTCATCTGAGGTCACAAGCGAGTATGTGGTCGGCGCTCTGTCACGCCTGCAAGCCCTGGGCCTGGTTCCGGTCGGGGCTCGACGGCCTCCGTTCATTCACAAGTTGAGAATCCGCTATTTTTGTCTCCCACTGCCACACACGCCTCTCCCCCGCAGGACAGGGGGCCATGGACTTTCTGTCATCTCAGGAAAGCAAGAGGTGGGTAAGCAAAGAGAAGGGCGTTAGCCGGCGGTCATTGCCCTCGCCGTGTTACGACGTCATGCCATCTCTTGCTTCTGGACCATCAGTCTCCACTCAGCCTCGGAAACTCAGTCTCTCCTCCACGGAAGATGAAGCTTCCTCACAGTGTCACTTTCATGGGCTTCTGCCACCTTGACAACAATGGGGTCAGTGATGCGGTGGCGGCTTGTTCAGAATCAGAGTGCTGGTTCCAACCTTGTTGTGCCCAGGTGGCGATCTATGGTGAGTCCCCGGAGCACCTGAATCCAGCTTCACTGAGAAGCAGGGATTCTTTCTGCTAAATTAATTTATGGATTTCCAAAGTGGAGTCTTGTAAAGAAAACGAGTGTTTTTAGGTACATTTTGATACCAAACAGAACACTGCCCTGTTAGACATGATGTGTGGATTATAGCAGAACCCTATTTTGCAGTTGAGGTCATTTATGACAGCAGTCACAGCATGCAGCCCATGCCTGGATTATGGAGACATGTAGGGTTTTCAGCCCATGTCACCTGGCTGTGGGCGGCTGGGCTTTTTGAGTTCCTACACCTGCCTCTTCATGACACTTTTATGGTGTCCCCAATGGAGTCTATCATGCGTCACAGCCGTTGACATTCTTATTGTGCTTCCTCTAGCAATCATCCCTCTCCTGACCTGTGGCTTCTAATTTTCTGTTGTTTGGGACACCATGCCACAAGCACAAATCTGTGAATGTATTTATGTATGAAGGCATGATGTGTGTATACCTGTGTCCCCTTCCACAAGGGATTTGTGGCGGTTTTTAAAAACTCTGCAATTAGAAAAAACAATGATTTTTGAGGGAATCTGAGCAAAAGGAAAATTAGAATGCATAGCAATAAGCCAAGGTGAGGAACACACAGATGGCAGCCTGCTGCCATGGCAGGCACTAGGTACCAACAGAGTGCTAAGCTTCCAGGAAGCCAGAGCGAAGATGAAAGCATAATCAACCTGTTACATGTCCACAATGCTCGGAAAACAAGAACAAGCCAGCTGTTCAGAAAAATGACCGCCGTTCCTGACACGAAGACTTAAGAGAAATTTTTCATGTCATTTATCAAAAGGGATAATGCGAGATAGAATGAGGTCCTCAAAGGCAGTCTGACAACAGCTAGCATAATGCGTTCCAAGCAGTGTTTCCTATGAAATCCCCTAACGTGAGCTGAAAGCAAACCCTCGAGTAAATGATATCCCCAAAAAGCAGTCAGACTGAGAACCATGAGACTTCCGGTCGTTACATGCACAGACTTTAGCATATGGGCTTTGCGATCACCACTCTCCCCAGGGGAAGGCTGTCAGCACATAACGTGCTCATTGGTGGCCGTGTTCCAGATACATACGCGTGTTTTATGGGGAACCCTGTTTCTTTCAGCTCTCAGTTCCAGCCTCGTTGCCGTCTTCATCTCATGAGAAGGGACAGAGAAATCACTTGAGCGCTCTTTGTAATCATCTGCTTCCAAGCCTTCAATAAAAAGAAGACTGTTGGATTCTTAAAGAAAAATTCTAAACCTGCGAATCAGCAAAGTGAATTGAAGAAAGACACACTCTAATTCACACGCCAGCTGGGAGATATTCTTTCATCGTGAGCCCTTCTCTGAAGTTAAGTTTAATCAAAGGTTATTCAACGACTCTCAAAGCAAAGCCACCAGCCTCCTTGGCTTCCATTCCGGTCCCTAACAACAGGATCCAAGGACTGCTCTTTCATTCTTTGCTTAGGGCGCAGTACCTACTGTGTGCAGGGAGAGTCTGCGGGTTTGGCTTCTCTGAACGACACAATGAAATCCCTACACAGTGCCGCAACACAATTGCTCGGCTCTCGAGTGAGCCTTTTTTGTCCTGCTGAGTTCAAAGTTCAAATTTTATTTTGGAGCTTCATACAATGCGAGTGCACGTGTGTTTAACACATTCATTCCAAATGCCTTCAGAGGACGGAGGTGTCAACATTTTGGCTTTGTTTGGACAGCTTTTGTGCTAGGGCAAACAAAGAGTGTATGAAATCTAATGAGATTAGGCGCTTACTGCAAAATTAAAGGCCAGCCACTAGACTTCAAAGATGCCACCGCAGTGCAAATCCCCGACTCTACTTCTTGGGCTGTTTCAGCAAACTTAAGTTCGAGAATCACTGTTACCAAAAGATTTTCTTCATAGCAATTCTTCTTTAGAAGAGTGGATATTAAACACCTTCCAAAGAGTCCATGTTTTTCCACTTTTTATCATTATTCAAGAGCACTGTAATTAAGGAGGATGAAATTGAATCTTGAAGACAAGTAAGAATTAACCAAAAGATTCTTACAGACACAGAATTAAACATGAATCTTTTTAAAGCTGTGGATCGGGAGGGTTGTTTTCCTTCTGGTTGCTGTTGTTTTTGTTGTTGTTTTAACTTTTTTTGGTAGAAAAATATAGAAAGCAGCAAAAGAAATCTGACCTCATCACAAGATGATAATGAATCTTCTGATTTTTTTCAGCATAACTGACATTGAGTAAGGGCTTACTATGTCCCAGGCACAATTCTATGTGATTTGAATGTATTAAATGAATCCCAACCACAACCTTATGAGGTCGTTAATATTATTAGTGCCAACTTGCAGGTATAAAAAACCAAAGCTCACCCAAATTAAACAGCGGCCTATTAAACTAGAATAATAAACCAAGGGTACGGTAAGAGATATTCACTGAAAATTTGAGCAAGAGAAGAGTCTAATCATAAGCACTTTGAACTTCAAACAAGAGATAACAGAAGACTATCCAAGGAAGAGGCAGTAAACACACGAACCCTTCCAGGACTCCCTGCTTCTGGGCATAAATCGGATTATAAGAAGGAGCCCTGGGCCATTCGGGGGTAGCATGGTCGGGAAGAAGGAAAGATCAGAGCACAGCTGACAGCCGTGTCACCTCCGGAGGGCAGATGGAGGGAGCAGACCCTGCAGACAACACCAGCAGCATAGGCCCTGTGGCCACAGACCCAGACCTGCCAGGAGTTACACCCAGTGGCTGGAAGCTTTGAAGAAAGCAGCTGACTTCAATGGGGGCGGAACTGCTACCCACATTTTTTTTTCCTATTAGATTTGTAACATCATAGGTGGCATCCTAAGGCTTTGAGATACCCAAGTGGCCAGGCTTCTGAGAAGTTTTACTGGACATGTGTTTCTCCTGCTAAGCTGTGTGTATGGATTCAAGAGTCATCCAGACATGGCCGACAACTTGGAGCCATCTCAGAGGTGACGCTTCCAAGCGTCAAAAAGAAGAGGCCTGTCAGAAAGGCCAGAAGAGGCCAACAAGAAAGAAAGAAGCAAGAAGCTTGGCCATCACCAACACTGAGGCTGGAAATGATGAACGTCTGAGTGGTCAAACAACTGTTGGGTCCAGACAAACAATGGCCATGGGACAGGTGGTTCCTGTCACACGGCAAGGTCACAGGCTGAAGCTGAGGGGCTGGGGGGACGGGGACAAGGAAACATGCGTGTAAAAATGCACATACACACTCTGAGCCGACACTCGTGAGAAGGAAATGAAGGTGCTTCTTTTTCTTTCTTCATTTCCTTAAAACATGGTCTTACTTCTTCTTCTTTCTTGATGAGGTGACATCAATGCAAGGGTGTGGAAACCACGGGGCACTTTCTGGAAGGAAGAAACCCACATCTTTTTAACAACATGGAAAAGAGAGCAGCGAACGACACCAAAGAGAAAGCTGGGAACATGGTATCTGTCGACAGAAGACCGGACGACCCCTACCTTGTGAGAAACCGCAGCCCTGGAGTGGGCAGAAATGCAGTTTTGACAGAAGGTGGGGGACTCCGCTGTGTGGTTTCACGATAGAAAACCTTTCAGGAAAAATCTGGCAGATGCTTTCCAAGAGAAACCTGCCCTCTCCTCTCGTTCTTGCTCTCTCCAACGGGATCATAACCGAGAAGGTCCCCAGGTGGCCTTGCTCCTCTGTGTGGGTGCACAGCAGCCGTTTTGGGGGGCGAAGGAGAAGGCGGTGGTCTCAGCAGGCCCTGAGAGCCTGTGTGGGACGAGCCCCGCGCGGGGGTGCCCGGGAGCCGCAAGAGGCCTCGCACGTGCTCGGGGTTTGCGAAGTCGCTGGGGAGAAGCACAAAAGGCCAAACGAGACGCACAAGCAGGAAGAAGGAACCCAGAGGAAGGCGGTTCCCGTGAGTAAGAACCAGCAGGCCTCGGCTCTGCCGTTTCCTCTACCTCTATCCGGTGTAACCTGCACTCTGCCGCGCACACACACGCGAAGGCATGTGGAGGCCAGAATGACCTCTGATTCATACCTCTGTTTCGCCAGAGGGCCAGCACCGTGTCTGGCACGTGGTAGACATTTAATAAACACACTGGACGAAAAATCAGCCAGGCGTGGTAGCGCATGCCTGTAATTCCGACTACTCGGAAGGCTGAGGCGGAAGGATCGCCGGAGCCCAGCGGGTCGAGGCTGCAGAGCAGCCGCTGCATTCCAGTCTGGGCGACAGAGTGAGATTCCAACTCAAAAAAAGAAAAACATATTGGACGAAAGGGAGAAACACACCATCGGTTAACAGTTTTGACAGAACTCCTGATAGCTTCTAAATGATTTGACGATGGAATCCAAGCCTAATCACGACAGCTGCATCTCTGGAGCACTGACAGCGGGCTCCACGTTTCCCACCGACCGACTCAGGCCATCTGCACAGCGATCCTGAGAGGCAGAGGCTGCCGTCATCACTACCTTCCAACTGAGGAAAAACAAGGCATGCAGAGGCCCGACACACGCAAGGCCCCACGGCTCTGCAGCGGCCACCGAGACTTGCTGGACTCTCTCCGAGGCATGGCAAATCTGAAACAGGGGCCGCGGCCAGCTTCCGGGAGGCGGCAGCTTCACAAGAAGGTCCCCGTGGGACAGCCGGTCTGCAGTGGGCCTTCACAGCGACGTGTGGCTTTATCCGAGACACCTCGCCTTCCTGAGAAGTCAGACAAGACCTTCAAAGAAGCTTCCGGGTCCGAACTCCTGCAACTTTAGATCCATCCCCCAAGATGGAATGAAAGATGGGTGAAATGCTCGCTCTCTTCGTTGGCAAAGCCCAAAAGCACCAATGACCATCTTCTGCAGAACCGAGAGGGTTTATAAAAGTGTGAGGCTTTGGAAAGTTAGTCACTGGTCTTAGAGATTTTTGTCAACCTTAGATGACTCTTAATGTCACTAATGAGCAATAGAACAAAAATTCTATAATTTGTTTTCTTGTTCATCTAAATAAGCAGCCTAGAAAGAAGTGGCCAGATAGAAAGTATGCGATGTTGGCCAGGCGTGGTGGCTCACACCGTAATCCCAGTGCTTTGGGAGGCCAAGGTGTGGGGATTGCTTGAGCCCAGGAGTTCGAGACTAGCCTGGACGACAGAGCGAGACCTTGTCTCTACAAAATAAAGTCACAAAATAAGCTGGATGTGGTGGTGCACACCCGTCGTCCCAGCTACGGGAGGCTGAGGTGGAAGGATCGCCTGAGCCCAGGAGGGCAAGGCTGCGGTGAGCCGTGATAGAGCCACTGCATTCCAGCCTCGGTGCCAGAGTGAGACCCCAATTCAGAAAAAAAGGAAAGTATATGATATCACTCCGACCATACACTCATAGGTGAGATCACCACATATGAAGAAAACATGGGGGGCTACTGAGAGGCCTGAGTCCCTGTCCCCAGACAGCCATGTGGAGTCAGACAAGGCTTACGCGTCCTCTGTTGTGAGGGCTTCTTTAAGCACGAGAGGCCCAGGTGACAACGGCAGTGCACACCATTAAACTGTTTCCTCCCAGCCACCAAAAGGCAGAGGCACAGTATCCTGCCACCTAAATGGAAGCTCGTCACGGTGGTCCCTGGACAGAAAAGCCCTCTCTTCATCCCTGGGCTAGTCAGAACAGCAAACGCTTAATCCTTCTCAGCTTTCTACCCCGGTTTCTCAGATGATGCTCAAATACCACGTAGGCCTGGAATAGCAGCTGGGAGACGTCACTTTTCTGAGGAAGCAATGGACATCCAGCCAGGGGTGTGCAGGGGAAGCCGGTACATCTTGTTCCGAGTCCCAGGTCATTGAGAAAGGACCCTTCCCTTTTAGTCCCGGAAGAAACGGGTGCATGGGTGCTGTTTAATTTGCCCTGAGCAAAAAGCGGTCCCCCAGATAAAGTACTCCTCAAAGAGACGATAAAGTGATCTTTTCTCCCGTTGAAAACAAATCACGTCCACTCTGCCGTATTTTGGTCTGTCCTTGGAGCAACTCACTACATTGTGGCTGCACTTGACGCACACTGAGACAGACTGCCAGCAGCTAGAAAACCGTCGTCATCTCGTCATCCTCGTTTCTACCTGTTTTGGCCTCTCCGAACACCTTGGTCTGGCCCCAGATTCCTAGTTGCAGCGAGTTTCTCTTTCAGGAATTCCAAGGCCTTTCGAAGTGTGAGGTTACTTGTTCTGTTCATTTGCAGGAGGGGGAAAGCCTGCTCTCAGTCGAAGCCCCAGACAAGTATGTGGTGGAGTGCCCTAAAACACCGAGAAAAGGCAGCCGTGTCTCGTCTTCAGAGGTTCCTCAGCACTTGGCTTTGCAGCTCAAGGGAAGAAGGACACAGGACAGATTTCCTCCTCAGCTGACAGAGGAGAGCGCGACGGGTCTGTGGCTGTGTGAGCGCTCCCGGGAAGGAAGTCTCACTTTCACAGGAAAACCACCCTCAGTCATCAAGAGGATGGCCCTGACCCCCAGGCTGGCAGCGGGCGCAGATGCTTGGGAAAGCAGTCCCTGTGGTTCACCTCACCCCCTGATAATGACAGGCCCTCGCCTTCCCCTCCGCCCTGAAAAAGGAATAAAGAAAAAATGAGCACGCTAAAAATAAGAAGAAAGAGAGGGAGCGTGGTGTGCGTGCCAACCCTGGTAGCCAGGAGGCCTAGAAAGAGGCCACTGGACACTCTGCCATGTGCTGCCCGTTTCCAGCCGGGGACGCCGGGAGCAGAGCCCGCCCAGGGAGAGCGCAAGGACGAAAGATGGAGCCAACGCAGCCAGGACAGCCATTTTAGCAGTGCTTCGCTCTGTCACAGCTTCCTTGCAGGTCACTTTGGTCCACCCTCCGGTCAGGAGCCAAGGGCGAAGCCGGCTTCTCAGAGGTAGCTATTGAGAATTGTCTTAGAGCCCCTCCCAAGTTTCTCCTGGAAACAAGTCAACCTAAGCCGGCCTCTGGGACCCTCGTGATACAGACCCATCAGGAGGGCAGCCGTGATGTGACGGACCTCCCGTCTTTGTGACCTCCCGCTGCCCGTCTTTGTGACCTCAGTGCCTGTGCCTGCCTGTCCCCCCGTGATGACATAGAAAAGACCGCCACCCCGTCACCTTGACGACCTGCCCCCACCAAAGGGAAGGGTTAAAAGCATTCAACCTCAAGCAGTCATTTGCCACTGCATTGTTAAACTTGGGTGTGTCCACGTGGCTCTCTGAGCACTGAGCGGACCAAGTTTCCTAAGCTTTGCCGGTTTCCCCTGCCTTGGGAAAGTGAATCTCCTCTCTCCTCTCTCTTTCCCCCCCCTTCCCTCTCTCTCTCTCTCAATAAATTTACTCTCAAATAAACTTTATTTTGCAGTTTAACTTCTGTACACCTCTTGGCATCTTCCCCTTAGGGAGGCGAATCCCCTCTCTCTCTCTTTTGCAATTTACTTTCAAAATAAAATATTTTTCCCAGTCTGACTTCGGTGCAATTCTTGACATCTTCCGCGTGACCCTGGATCGCAGACACCCCCTCTGGTCTGACCTAACACTTTGGAGGCCGCTGGGATTTTGCCTAAGAGAAAGAAAACAGAAAAAGCACTCTCGCTCCTTCCCGCACAGGGAGAGAGCCGTGTGGCCGACAGCATTGCCTCTCCTCACCTGCAACGCTCTTTCAGGACACGTTTAAGGAAAGGAGCCTGTGTCTTCAAGCCCTAAAGCCCACCTTTCACGTGTCTGGGGCTTTATCTCCCCAACTGAATGGATGGAAATAAGAGACTGCTGTGTCATCTGGTCTGCGGAGCCCAGTTTTCTTCTTTTCACGGGAACAGTGGAACAATGAGAAGCTGCCGTCATCAGCCATTCCAGAGTGCGCCAGCAACTTACGGAGCTTGAGCTGACACTTAAATCACAGAAAACCACCTCTCCCCACAGGAAACATAAGGTCAAATTCCCAGAGTAAGAAACCATGATGCATTTAACTTGACTACAGAAGCCCGTGGTCTGAGGAATGCTCAAACCCAATCCCCAAGCCCCTAAATCATTACATCTCTGAAACAAAGAAAGCAAACGCTGGTAGGATACACAGTTATTGTGTACTCCTCTGAGCAGTTTTACAAACTAGAAGGGTTTCCCTGAAAACAAAGGGATTCGACTTAAAAGCCTGCAGGGAGGTGAGTGCCGTCAGGTGGACGTCTCTCTACCTTTGTGTCTACGGGCCACAGCTCCCGAGGCCTCAAGGCTCAGCACACCAGCCTCTCCTCCATGACCGGGAGACTTCAAGCGCCCTCTTCCCGGCCTGGATTCCCCTCCGTCTCCCGCCCCCACTGCCCTTGCCGCTCCAACTCAGTGCCATCCCTCGCGTGACTGTGCCGAAGTCCATATTCAATCCCACTGTGTCCACTCAGCACCACCATCTGCCCTCGCCACTTTAACTTACATTTCACAGCCCTCACAGCAATCAGGATAGACCCGTTCTTTGTAGAATCATATATGTAATGGCTATGTCATTTTTTTTTTTTTTTTTTTTGAGTCAGAGTCTCTGTTGCCCAGGCTGGAGTGCAGTGGCATGCTCACGGCCACCATGGCCTTGACCTGCTGGGCTCAGGAGATCTTTCCGCCTCGGCTTTCAAGTAGCTGGAACTACAGGTACGTGCTACCACGTCCAGCTATTTTTTCTTTTCTTTTTTTTTTTTATTGTAGAGATCAAGTCTCACCAAGTTGCCCAGGCTGGTCTCAAACCCGTGGGCTCAGGCAATCCTCTCACCTCGGTCTCCCAAATTGCTGGGATTATAGGCTAAAGCCACTGTGCCCATCTAGCTGTGTATTTTTTGTGCAATACCTCCCTTCTGTGCTCAGTAAGCCTCAAGATAGCAGGGGCCATATCCTTCTGGGTCACATTTGAGCATAATGTGAATACTCAAAAAAAAAATGTTTTGAACAAGTCACTAACGACTTGCTTGAAAAACTACCAATGGGTACAATGTTTACTACTTGGGTGATGGGTCCGCTCAAAGCTCAGACTCCACCACCAGGCCATCTGCCCATGGGACACAGCAGCCCCGGTGCTCCCAAACCTGTAGAAACACCCAGGAAAATGTAACAATTGGCAGCAAATATGCATTACTATCCTCTCGACTCCATGTCACTGCTTATGTTCTGGAAGCCCTACGGAATAAAGATCGGGGACCGATCATTAAAAATCATCTTGTCTGAAGCACTGGAGTTTGAACAGCAAAGCAGTGGGGAAGTCTCAGACTTGTGAAAAGAAGACGGCAAATAAAATAGACGTCGCCTCACAAAGGGCCACTGACTGGGACAGACAGGGTTGACAAAGGCACCAAACTCAGTGAGACACTTAAAGAGTTTACTCTGAGTCAAATGTGAGTGACCCAGGCCCCTGGTACAGCCCCAAGAGGTCTGGCGGTCAGGTGCCCCGGATGGCTGGATCACACCTTGGCGTTACGCGTTTTTAGGGAGACAGAAGTTGCAGATGAAGCATAAACCTATACATGTGGGGTTTACCATGGCCCGGGAAGGTGGGACATCTCCAAGCAAGAGCTTACAGGTCAAAGTGGATTCAAAGATTTTCTGATTGGCAATTGGTAGAAAGGGTTAAGCGCTGTCTGAAGAATTTGAAATCAGTCAAAGAAATGCTTGAGTTAAGATAAGGAGGCCTTGCAAAAGCCAAGGTTCTTAACATGTGGACAGAGCCTCTGAGCAGCGGGCTTCAGATAAAACAGGTGGCAAGTGTCTTGAAAGGTGTTCTCTGAAGACGCAAATTTCCCCAAGAGATGGCTTTGCAGGGTCCTTCAAAATCTGTCAGAGGAGCATATTCCGAAGTCAAACGTCTCTGTTTCCTTTAGGACCCGCCGTCCTGTGAAGCCACGCCAGAGTCAGGTTGGAATTGATACCCGGTTGCCAAGAGTCCATTTAACCAGTCTTATTTTGTCAGTTTTTGATCTCCATTTTAACCTTCGTGTCAGTTGAGCCTAGAACTCCACAGGGAGGGGTGTCCAGCCTCCTCTCTGTCCTGACCTGGGATCTAGTTTTTCAAGTTTCCCTTGGCCCAGAGGGTTCCATTCAGCTAGCTGGGAGCCGCAATTTTTACGTTTGGCTTCCAATGACAAATCTAGAAAGACAATGTAAAAGGGTGCACTGTGGAGAGTTCAATTCAGACTTTAGTATATCGTAAACAAAAATATTTGCATGATAAAGTTGAGATGATCCCAGCAGCAAAATGTGATATCGATTCAAGTGGGAGGGGTGGGGGTGGGGGACAAGGCCCTTAGGCCCTAAAGGTTGGCTGAAAACTCAGCCGCAGGAGGCGGACTGATTAACAAGGCAAAAGATTTGCAGGTTGATTCAATGTGCATACACAGGCGCTTTCAGAATGAAGCCCCTCCCCCCGCAGCCCTGATGAGTTTACAGAATCTTGGATTCCTGGGCAAACAGATGATGGGAGGCAGGAAGGAAGGGGCTCGGCCCACAAAGGCATCTGGTTATGTGGATGAAACTGCACAGGTAGCAGAGAGAGAGAGAAGAGATGGTCAGTGGTTCCTTAGAGGCCTTCAAAGGTGTCAGACTTGCAGCTAATATCGCCTAGATTCAGGAAAGACCTAGACATGGAAGACCTGGCCACATTCACGGCCATTCTTTACAGACGCAAGTTTCCCCACAAAAGACAGCTTTGCAGGGACACCACAGTCTGCGGGCCTTGGGCGGTTGTTTCCAAATATGTCAAAGAAATACATTTTGGGGTGAAATATGTCAACTTCTTTCCATGTCAAAAGGCTCCGTTGCTGTGGCAGACGTGGAAATGGTAAGACGGGATCGTGAGCGAGGCCTGGTGAGAGGAGGTAAAGGTGGGGTGCCCAAAGTTCCCGAGGGGCCAGCCCAGGGGGAGTGGGGAGGGAGGGGCGGCCCCCACGAAGAGGTCTCCCTGCACGCCCAGCTCTTGGGTGACGCTGAGCGAGCCCTTCAGCCTCTCCACAGCAACAGAGCTATGACCACCAAATCTGAGCACTCTGGAAACCCGGGAGTCAGAGAGGGTCTTCAACTGCAGAAGCAAAAGAACTGTGTCTCATGTTGGAGACTGTGAAAATGTGATAGAATAAGAAAGAAATACTTGGGTCTTTATCCTGGTCCAGGGCTCATTAAGGTCAAGATAGCATCTTCTGTTATTCAAAACAAGCCCCTTCTAGACACACCTGAGTTTGTGCTAGTCGAGTGACTTTTGGAAAGCCCCTAAGGATGGGGGGTGGGGGCAGTTGCCAGGGGAACCAGTCAGCGGCTTGGCACTTTCGGCCCCACCCCCTGGCCTCTGGAAGGCAGAGAGGAGTTGACTACCGTTGGCCAATGATGCGCTCAGTCACATAAGTACGGAAGCCTCCGTAAGACCCCAATGAAGGGATTCAGGGGCTCCGATTGGTGAAAAAGAGCACACCCCTCTCCAGGAGCGCGGCGCCCCGTGAAGACAGAGGCCCCTGTGCTGGGGACTCTCCCAGGGAGCTCTTCATCTGACCGCTCATTTGCGCCTTTTAAAAGAGCCATGGCAATCAACCTGTCACAGTAAGTAACCGTGCCCCTGGGATCTGTGAGCTGTTCTGGCAAGTTATCGAACCTGAGGAGGGGACAGTGAGAACCTCTGACTCGTCGCCACGTCAGACAGAAGTCGTGGGTAACCTGGGAGCCACCCCTGGTGACGGGTGTCCAGAGTGGGAGACAGTGTTGTGGGGCTGAGCTCGCGACCGCGGGGTCTGCGCTCCCTCGGGGCACTGGGTGTCGGCACTGAGTTCAGCGGGCTGCCGGGTTGTGTCCCGCGAGCTCTGGAGGACCGGTTGGGGTTGGGGGAAGGCCACACGTCGGGCGTCAAAGCACTGAAAGTATAACAGAAGCAGCAGGAGTTGTCATTGAAGTCTGTTGCATTTGAGGCAAAGGAGACGTCCAGAAACAGACCGAATGCCATAGGCCAGAAGCACCGGGCAGTTGAGCCTTGGAGGGAAGCAGGCTGACACACAGATCTGAGAGGCTGAGGCCTGGAGGCCTGCTTGGTGGAGGCTTACTTGGAGCAGGGCACATGCGTAAGACAGCAGAGTGAGATCGTGAAGACAAAGGAGCTCATGGCCCGCCCAGACCGCCGTGTCCGGGGAGCTCAGATCCCTTCGGCCGAGAGTAGTGAGGTTCGTTTCTGGTCCAGGACAGAGCTTTTGACTCCCTTTATTTCAAACTGGCGCGAACTGCAGCCAGCAGGGCGGGAGTCACAGAGGCGTCCGATGCCAGTGGAGGATCTCTGAGGTTGTGTCACCAAGGCCTAGGGTCTCTGCTTGGAAGCCACGCACCTATTTTGCCACCCTCTCCCAAGGCCTCCCTCCCTGGGACCGCTTCAGAGCTGACTGCAGCATTCACCAGCCGCCTTGGGGAGAGACCCGTCCTGTCCTGCAGCCCACCCTTTTGCCAGCAAGCCCCCGCCTGTTCAAAGCATGCATGCTACACCTTTAAATCCCCTCTGCCCTTCGCTGTGAGCAGTGTTGTGTTGTCTGCCACCATCCTGCCAGCGAGGGAGTGTGGTGTAGCCGGACGAAACTGCCTCCTCGAGCGACCAAGAGCTCGGTTTCCTCCAACGAGTATGTGAGTATGAGTTGTGGATGGGTTCTCCCTGAATGGCACATGGGAATCTTGTTGCTCTGTGGCCTGAGCCAACAATCCCACAGTCACCTGACATCCTCCATCCAACATTTAGGCCCGTTGTCAAACTTAATTTCCCCTTTGTGCAATAAGATGCGAGAGGAAGCGTTAATAGATTGTATTCTGTAAGGGCTCTGTGAAAATAGCCGGCCTGCGGGGCACTTCCTTCCTGGGGCTCAGGAGCCTGGGCTGAAAGGAGACACATCCGTTGCCCAGCAACGGGGAGGGATGACACTGGGGGCAAGCAGCCACGAAAGGACCGCTTTGGGGCTCCGTCCAACGAGGTCTGCTCTCCAGCGCACCATGCAGCGAGTGCCGGTGGCCCAGCACGGAGCGCAGAGCCGTTAGTGATTCTGCTCAGGCGTGAGCAGCCTTGCCAAACTCCTTCTTTTTCTCTGCCTTCTTGAAAGAGGAGGAAGAAACGCTTCCCCTCATACTTTTACTTTTAATTGAAGCGAGCAAAGTCTTTGGCGGAATGTGAACTGTAGCGATCCGGAAACAAGGCCTATTCTGTCCTTTCTTTCTCCTCCCGGGAGCGCAAAAAAATAATTCCAGCCCCTTGCAACTGTCTTTTGTTTTTTCCTTAGTTTGTCTGGGGTTTGATTATGCAGGAAGCAACTGGTTGAAAGACTATAACCTTTATAAACAGCGCAGGAAGCAACTGGTTGAAAGACTATAACCTTTATAAACAGCGACCACGAGAGGTAAATCAGGGACAGTCAAGCAATAATGCATTTAAAAAGTGGATAATAACCGTTTCTGGATCCCTCTTCACAGCAGACCTCAGAGGACTTTGTTTTCATTGACTCTCATCTCCTCTTTCCTGTGGTCCTGAATTAGAACCCTAGGTTTCATTACCAGCACCAGCATCGCCATCGCCTTGCCAAATGGACTGCCATTTAACTTCAGAAAATCGGCTTTCCCAACATACTGAGAAAAGGGCAGAAGGTTCCCAAGTCCCTGGCATGTGCCTAGCCATCCTCCCTCTCTCAGGGAGGAAGCAGATCCTCAGGGATTGGCAAACTCGAGGTGGCGCCTCTGGAAGATAAAACCAAAGATGAATCAGAGGAGATTAGGTTCTGACCTCTCCTATAAAGCAAAAAAAGTGTGGCTCTTTCAAAATGACTCTCAAAGTCAGAGCTCGTAAATATGTCGTGGGCTTTTCATGTCAGAGTCCTGCTTAAATCCTCGCGGAGCAGGCGGTTCGTTTCACGATCAGGTGCCGGCACAGGGCAGGCCACCCCAAGGCAGCGGGAGTCCAGTCTGTGGAAGCCAGAGCCTGAGCACGGTGCAGAGGCCGCCTGCCATGATGGTGACTCGCCTGTGAGCGGGCGGGTTTGAAGGAGGAAGGCCAAAAGAGAAGAGGTTCTGCCTTCTTCAGAAGAAAACCTCCGTGCCGCGTCTCCTCAGGCCCCATACCGGGCTCCTGCCCTTTCCTAGTGGATTCAAACCCGCACAGCAACTTTTAAGCATGTTTTTTGCTGGCAACGAACAACATTAAGACCAGGCCAAGGGGAAACGGAGAATTGGAAATTACACATTTGCTTTTATCCGTGAGTGCTGCCAGACTGGAGATTCTGGTCTCTGAAAGCATGACTTAAGGTAAAATTCCAGCTCTTCCTCATAAAGCTGGTCTGGTCATCTCTATTTACCTTGAGATGCTCTCCTCAAGATGCGTCTAGAGAGAGACACGTGTTTGAGTATCAGATGCTGTGTGAGACACCAGACATCCTTTTGAACCCAAGTTGCAAGCACAGGCATGGAACCCGTGTCTCTGGAGAGTGTATCTGCAGGATATGTGTGCCTCCAAGTGGCCGGGCCGTATTTTCCTGTTGTGCAGAGGGTTTTGAAATCCGCAGGATTCAGTCGCAGGTAGTTGGGGCTGTTCTAAGTCTTTCTTCTGGCTCTTGGAAGGGACTGAGACGGCCTTGGTAAAACAGATTCCAGTCAGCCTGCAATTGTCATCACTCAACTCCAGAAGGGAGGCCCACCTTCAGGGAGACAGGACAGCGGCTGGCAGGGCGTCTTTCTGGCCTGTGATTTCAATGCACTGATGCTTAAGAACGGGGCACAAAATGCAGCGTTCAGGAGCTGCAAAGCTTAGCATAGGCCATTATAGCCACAAATCCTTTTTTGTCACCAAAGAAGCACTAAGTGAAATTAAGCTCGGGTAAATGTTTCCCAAGCTTGGAATGCTCACTGAGCATATGATGGCTTCCTACGTGGACTGTGTCGATAGGAATAACGATATGAATCGTGGGATCACTCCTCTTAGAGGCCGCAGAATGCACGGGAAAGTGGAATTTGTTTATAGAAAATTGTGAATTTATTCTTGCATGTCTAAACTTCAGTCACCGTCAAAGTACTCTCTATTTGATGTAATATCCCTATTGAGATGCTTTTTCCACTGCTTAAAAGAGTTTTCGTGTTTCTGCCTTTTTTTTTTTTTTCTTGCTTCCTCTCTTCCACATGGGCAAAACGTTTCCCTGTGAAGATTTTTTTCAAGGAAAAACAAGAAAATGTGCTCAGGGAGAGATCAGGTGCTTAGGGAGGGTGTGGCGTGGGGGTCGTGCGGTTTTTGGTGGGCAGGTGCATTGTCATGGTGGAAGCACCAGTCGCCTGTTTGCCATGACTCGGGACATTTCTTCTGCAAACTGTGCCATAACCTTCTCAAAACTTCCAGATAAAACCTTTGGTTGACTGGTTGGTCCAGAGGCACAAACTCCAAGTGTCCTGCAAGGGGCCCGCCCCCCAAAAGGTAAGGATGTTTCTTGGGTGTCCCCGGCGCGAAGAGGAGAAGTCCATAATGAAGTAAAAGCACCGATGCCCCTGGAGGCTTTTTCCACGCAAGGTTGCTCGGCCCCGCAGGGACTTTGCACCTAGGTGGGGGTTGGACACAAACCCGAGACCTCCCAGTCTGGGCAGGCCAGAGGCAGCTTCACAGAGGGGCGGGAACTGAGGGATGCTGGGAAAGCAGGCCGGACTTGGGCATCTAGACAGGCGTGAAACTGACAGGAAGACAATGTAGCCAAAGGGGCCTGGACGGAAACGCCCACGGCACGTTCTGAGGGTCACGGGAGGCAGGACTGGAGGTGAAAGCCGGGGTGGGCAGGGAGATAGTGGAAGGCCAGGCAGGAAGCGCCGTTTGGGGAAGGCAGGAAAGAAACCCCAGGTCAGGCCACACGTCCCGCTGGAGTCACAGGGAACTCGGACTTCGTTTCCACGTGATTCTGGGCAGGACACCGCTTCTCTCGCCTCGGGTTCTTGCCTGGAAAACAAAGGTAAGAATGACTCCCACTGAGTCACGAGACGTCGACAAGTACTGGCAGCCGTCGTGCTCAGAGCCCGCAGCTCACACTTCAGCTTCCTTTCGCATACCCTGTCTGCGTCCGTTTACTCAGTCTCAAACGGTGATGTCTACGTGGGGAGTCAGATACCCCCAAACCAGCCCACAGCCACGTCCTTTAAACAGATCAGCAGAGGAGGGAAGCTACTCGACTCTCCCCCACCGCCAGTGTCGGGGGAGATGCGCTGAGCCAGAGGCAGGGCTGTGTCCAGACCGGGTCATTCCCCGAGGGAGAGCCACCATCCACCGGGACATTCTCAGCCAAGGAAGGCCGAGAAGAAGAAGAGGGAATCAGCAGAGGGAATGGCCGCCAGCACCTGGGGCATGAGACCCGTTTCTCAGGCTCCTGGAGTGGCCCTGGCAGCAAAGTGACCCATTTTCCAAACTTGGCGCTCTGTCAGGCTCCCCACCCATAGGACAGGCCCCCTCGCCGTGTCTTCCAGAGCATCCTGGGTTCTGGGTCTGCGCACGTGTCTGTGTCGCACATCGAGCCAGGGGTGCGTGGATCTGCCGACCGTGGCCTGCTTCATTCTCTTGACTTAAAGACTGTCGTGAGTTGTAGAAAGCCATCTTGCATCTGGGATTTGTAAATCTGTGTCAGAGAATGGCCATTGTTATGTATTGTTTATAATTCGTTCAATAAAAAGGAATTTCTCTGAAAACCTCAGGTCAAGCTTATGATGTAAATTGGCTGTCTGTAAATTTAAAATGTCGTGACAGAAACTGAAATACCGCATGTCAATCGACCAGCGCTGTAAGGAGCCCTTGCTGCCACAGAGAGAGACTAGGCGCTGTTTTGTTCAAAAGCCTGGCTCGGTGGCTCAGCCTGTCACCCTGCACCTTTGGGAGGCTGAGGTGAGTGGATTGCCTGAGCCCGCAGGTTTGAGACCCACCTGGGCAGCGAGACCTCATCTCTACAATAAGTCAAAAAATCAGCTGGCCATGGTAGCGCATGCCTGTAATTCCGGCTACTCAGAAGGCTGAAGTGGAAGGATCGCCGGAGCCCAGCAGGCTGGGAGCGGCCACTGCACTCCAAAAAGACGTTAACCCAAGATGGGAAATAAGATGTTTTTCCTTGGGGTAACTTTTTCCTTTCTTGGCAACTGTTTTCTTTTTGTCCATCTATACTTGCTGACTCATCTATGAAAACACTACAAATGTCTTACACAATCAGAAAAGAAAAGCAAGCAAGATGTGGATATCTGACTTCGGACTATCCCGCCGGTGGCTTTCGCCCAAATCCCTGACCACCAAAGGCTCCTGCCCTCAGCCCTTCCTGCAGGTCTAGGTGAGTCGATGCCCAGTGTGTTCCCGAGGCCAACTGAGCCAGGTCCTGATGGGATGGACCCCCTCCCCCGAGCCACGTCGTTGCTTAAGACTCACTGGCAACCCGTCCTGGCCGTCGACCATGGCTCCTTAGAAGAGGAAGGAGGGAGATGTACCGAGCAAGCTCTCGAGTGCCTCCGAGTTCACGGTGGACAGTTCCGCATGTGCTCACGTGAAAAGAGAACAGGATGTGAGCTCCTTCCCCAAGCCTCCCCATGATCCAGAGTTGCGCCATGTCTGTTCTACCCAAGACTCTCCTGGATACAAAATGTCCTGGGCTAGAAACCCAAGTTCCTCCCTTCCATGAGGGGAACGGCCATGTGAGTCCGTACTCTGCTTACCTACTCAGTAAAACGTGTATGGAGGGTCTGGCCTGACCCCCATGGGGCCGGGAGGGAGCAGACGCAAGCCCTGTGCTGGCCCGGGAGGCTGAGCCTGATGAAACTGCAAACACACCCAGGAAAACCGCTGGCTGAGGTCGACTGGGGTGTGGTGGTGCCTCCCTGGGCCTTGTTCTCTGAGATCGTGGTGGGGTGTCTCTCCTTGCCAGAGGTGAGCTGTGGCCCTGATGAAAGGCGACGGGGTGTGATGAGCCTTGCCCTGAAGCAGAAGCTTTCGGAGGCAACGCCTGGTGCTCCACCTCTCTTCCCCGGCCGTAGTGGCCAGTGTCATTCCAGGAAGCGGTGGCTCGGGCAGACGAGGACCCCAAACACGGACCATATGGGGCAGAGCTCCTGCCGGCCTGGGATGGACTTGCCATGTGAGCGAGACGCAATGCTGTGGTTTCAAGGCACTACGCCGGGGGGTTAATTTTTGCTGCAGCACCTCCCTGCCCATCCTGGTTAGCACACGATTAATTCTCACACTGGCTCTGTATCAATTACTCTCATGGTTTCCGGGTTGCAACTTCAGGAACTGAGCCTCAAAGAAGACGCCGTTAGTCAGATGAGGATCGTGGCGTTTCCTGCCGGTTTCATGTCTAAGGAAACAGGGTCCCATGTGCAAAGTGACCTGTCTCAGGTCACACGGATCCTGAGCACAGGGGTCAGACCCGTTCTCTCTCCGTGATCGGATTCCACAACAAGCAGTTGGGAAAGACCTCTTCACCTCGGAGCTAACAGGCAGCTTTCAGAGAAGGCTGGAGTCGGAGTTGACGCACAGTGGTCGAGGTTTTGAGCCGCAGACAGGCAGGAGAAGCAGCGTCACCCCAGGCGGAGACGTGCGAGGACCGCGGGGCACGCCGGAGCCAGGTCCACACCGGCAGCCGTGGTTAAACAAGGAGACCGGAACAGAACACAGAAACCCTTGGATGCTCTCCTCGGGATGTTGACTTATCTGCAGACAACAGGGAGATACTGAGTGACAATGACAGTGGCGATTAGGCATATCCACATCGTCGTCTCCCAGGATGGGCCAAGACAAGGAAGACCCGCGAACCGTTCGAGTGTGGGACTGTAAGAGCCTGAGATGCACTTTACCCCGAGCAGTGGATGGGAGAAGAGGAGTCCACACAGCCCACGAAGGAAGAACCCAAGCCCAGGTGGGCTGCTACCCGGGGACAGGCAGGTGGCAATGGGTACCTACGTGTCTGCCTGAAGCAGAATGCTGCTTTATGATTGTGGGGGTGGGGGAGCAGATGCTCTTAACTCTCTGGTCCTATAAATGTGGCAAAAACACCATACATTTCAGTAGCAGCAAAGACCCAGGGATGCTAGAAAAAGAGACGGCAGTGGTGTGGCCAAAAAGAGACGGTAGTGGTGTGACCCCTTCTGGGTCATGGCTTGCAGCTAAGACTGGCTTGTCACTTATGACCCATGTGACCTTGGGACAGCAAGCTGGAAGAATCTCAGTCACCTCATCTTCAAAACAGAACCAGTAATATCACCTCAAAAGGATCGATCACGTGTGCGCGTGCGTGCAAGAGCCTTGCAGAGCACCCCGTTTACAGTGGGCACCCCACACACGTCAGCTTCTTCCATCAGCGTTCCAAACCGGACGGAGATGCGTCTTAATATACAGTGTGGCTTAGCGCCCTGAGAACCAACCCTGGGGGTTTATAAATCCTGAATTAGCTAAAATGCGTTGTAAATACTTATGCTCATTTTTCTCAGCATATTTTCTCCACAATGACATACTATTAACTTAGTATTATTATCTGTACTTTACAAATTGAAACTGTATATGTCGCAGTAGAGCTGTTCCTTGAGTGTCCTTGAAACGACTGAATTAAGAATCACAAGATATCGCTAAGCGTTTCCCCAGCTCGGAAGATATTCTAAAGCAAGCAAATGTGAGCGTCGTGAGCAGAAGGAAGATGCGGACGGAGACGCCAAAAGCCCTGTGGCTCCCTCCGCTCAGGACTAACCACCCTCGGCCGCGGGGGACAGGAATCTCTCTCACATGCTGGGAATCTCTGTGGCTGCGACCTCCGTCCCCAACCCTGAGAGGCATCAAGGGGGCCGGAAATCTCTAAGGAATGGCGGTTACTGCTCATCGGCCCTGATGCGCACTCCAGCCCAGCAGCCATAAGACCACTAACACAGCCTCCTTCCCAGGAAGCCAGGCCGGGGAGGCAGCTCTTCCGCAGCCGAGACACGTCTGTCCAGGCAGACACTGAAGCCCACGCACTCCAGACTGAACACAGCTTTCCCGTGCTAAATACTCGGCAAACACGCTCCTGTGCATTTCAGTATTACTCACAATAACAGCAATAAATAGCCGCTATGCATGTTTTAGAAACTACTGTCAGTTCTTTAAAATTGCACTTATCTTAAAACTCTCTGGCAACGTAGGAAAGAATTTGAGAAATTATGATGATGCTAGCTAGCACTGTATGTTGCTTTGTTGTATCGAGTATAACTCTTTTTTTTTTTTTTTTTTTTTGGAGCTGGGCCTCACTCTGTCACCCAGGCTAGAGTGCGTTGACATGATCACGGCTCACTGCAGCCTCAACCTCCTGGGCTCAAGTGATTTTTCCACGGCTGCCTCCCAAGAGCTGGGACTACAGGCATGCACCACCACATCTGTCTAATATATTTTTCTTTTTTTTTCTTTCATTTTTAGAGACAAGGTCTCACTATGTTGCCTAGGCTGGTCTTAAACTCCTGGGTTCAAGCAGTCCTCCTGCCTCAACCTCCCAAGGTGCTGGGCTTACAGTCACGAGAAGCTCTCAGTTTATAGCTTAGGGCTACAGCATAAAACAGCTCCAAGAAATACTACAAGCTTGATTCATATTTGAGCCATCAATGGACATCAAGAGGTGAATAATTTGGTAAATAAATATTTCATCTACACAATTCTTCCTCCTCAAAAGAATTCTCATGCCAGAAGTAAACAAGGTCAGCAAACAGTCACGGCACGTGCCTTCAGAGACTCACCCTTTGCCCTCTGCACAGCAGAGCTGAGTTGCAATCTGAGCGCTCCTAAAAGTAACCACCTTTGCTTCCCTAGACCCTGATGTGCTCAGGAATAAAGAATCGGGTCATCATATCTTGTAAATCTCAAAATTTCACTGTGGCCCAAACATAGTTAGAAACATGCAGTACACTCTACTAGTATTTCATTTCAGACTTAGTCTCTTTACTCCTTAAAAGAATTATGGGCCAGATGTGGTGGCTCAAGCCTGTCACCCCAGCACTTTGGGAGGCCAAGGTGAGGGGATTGCCTGAGCCCACGGGTTCGAGAACAGAATGGGCAAGTTGGCAAGACCTCATTCCTACAACGGATTAAAAAAAAATTAGCCGGGTGTGGTAGCACATGACTATCGTTCCAGCTACTTGGAAGGCTGAGGCAGAAGGATTGCCTGAGCCCAGCGGGTCGATGCTGAGGTGGCCGTGAGCGTGCCACTGCGCTCCAGCCTGGGCAACAGAGTGAGGCTCTGACTCAAAAGAAGAATTATGTTGTCTCAACTTGGAATTCAAATGGCAGGAAAAATAAAATAGTTCCGAATAGCCAAGCGAGTTATCCAATATCCTCATTAAAAAGAGAGAGAGTGAGTGAGTACGTTCTTTAAACTGTAAGATTCTTTTGAATAAGCCAATTGTAGTTTAATGAGGTTTCTCCATAATTCATTTTCACTGAGTTTATTATAAAAGAACAACTGAAAAAGTCTGACTTTGAAGAGTTCGGCTGCTCTCGTCTCTGTCACGTTGGCTGCTTGCCATCACCAATTTACCACATTTTTTATTAAAGGTGACTGCAATAGAATTGGTTATTGAGAGAGAGAAAAGGGAAAATGTAAATCATAAGAGGAAGAAAGATTCTATCTAACTAGGAACATTATTTTTAATAAAGCATGCAAGGAGGAAACCAGAAAATACCTTGTTAATTAGAGTTGTTTCCAAGTAAGAATTTTCCAGAGGATATCATAGGCCTCTGTCATGACTAGTTCTTAAATTATATATGTTTGCATGCACTGTGGTATTTTTTAAAGTTTACCAATAAACCAAAAAGCTCTGGGCACATTTACAAAAAAATAAAATAACCACAATTAAATTAGATTCAGTGGTAAAAAGAAAATAGAAACCTGAAACTCCCTCATAAAAGAAGAGGAAGGGAAAAAACTCAGCTGGAGAGTCACAGAATGCCAAACCCAAACTGTAAATGTCTGCCCCATGCCCCGAACATCCAAAACTTGAGATAAAAACAACCATACCTGACCGTCACGCCACCTTCTACCTTCCAGTTGGCATACAAACCTACACGTGGTGTTCCAGAATTAATCCTATGTGCAAGTCTGGCCAGCCATCTTTTCCATCAGAGGAGCAACCTGCAGGTTTGACCCCATCTTGTTGATGAGGGAGACAAGCCCAGATCTGAAACCACACTGTAGCCACTTCCTACCTTCAAACACCCGGCCAGGAAACCTTTGGGAAATGAGCCATTTGGCGATGGAAAACCCACCCCTTCAGCCTCCTTCTTCTCTGGTCCCATCACTTGCCAGAACGGGAACCAAGTCACAAAATGCCAAAGCTCAAACTGGCTGAGTTTCAGTGTGTTAAAATTCCCTCTCCCACCACCTTGCGAAAAGGACCAAGAAGAAGCTGTGCCAAGAGGTCTCCCTCAGACAACTCCGAGACACTGGGGCTCCCAGGGGAGGCGGAGAGCGCGGAACACACGAGGACAAGATGGGCAGCCCCTCAGGAGAGCCGTGCGGCACTAGGTGTCTGAAGGCAGTGAGAGGCGATTGTCCTGCCTGCCTGCAGTCCTTGTAAATATCAGGGGACAAAGCAGCAGAGCAGACACTTTCATCCAAGGTCGAAATGCTGGAGAAGTCAAGAAACTTCAGTAACGGACAGCCTTTTGCATGTGCTTTTCTAAAGCATCTGAGGAAAATTCCCACTTGATTTGCTTCGTAATAGACACAATAGTGTAAATACAGGCACCCCTCACCCCCGAGATATTGCAGGTTTAGTCCACACCACCGCAATAAAGCAAGCACGGCAATAAAGCAAATGTGGGTGTTATAAAACTTATGTTATGGAACCAACCATGCTGCTCATCAAAACTGGACTGGATTAAAAGAATGTGGTACGTATACACGATGGAATATTGCGCAGTCATAAAGAAGGACAAACATACAGACTTCGCAGCAACTTGGATGGATTTAGAGTTGATCATACTCAGTGATCTATCACAGAAGAAAAGAACTGAGTACCGCATCTTCTCACTCATAAACGGACCTTGAACAATTTCATAACACTGTAAGAAAAGGATTGGCAGTAGTGGGAAACTGCCGGGGGGGTGGCACACCTCATCCACAAGGGTCCCTGCATAATGAACATTTGTATATCTAACCCAGAACTGTACCCTGCATCTGTAAAATAAAAAAATTTTTAAAAATAGATAAAAAATAATAGTTATGTTCACATGATACTATAGTCTATTCAGTGTGCAATAGGGTTATACCTAGGAAAGTGTACACATGTTAATTTAACAATACTTTCTTACTAAAAAACGCTGACTGTCACCTGAGCCTCCAGTGGGCCATGATCCTTTTGCAGGCGGAGGGTCTTGCCTCGATGCTGACGGTTGCTGACTGACCAGGGTGGTGGTACCTCGAGGCTGGGGTGACTGGAAATTTCTTAACACGAGACAATAATAAAGTTGCCAAATCAATGGACTCCTCCTTTTAGGAAAGATTTATCTGTAGCACGAGATGCTCTGTGACCACATTTTACCCCCAGGAGAGCTTCCTTCAGGATTGGAGTAGATCCTGACCCTGTCACCGCCTTATCAGCTAAGCTCAGAGAACTTCCCGAACCCTTCGCCGTCATTTGTACACGTTGGTGGCGTCTCTGCCAGGCGTGGACTCCATCCCGGGAAGCTGCGGTCAGCGCCCACCCACGAGCAGCGGCCCCCGCCCACCCAAGTGTCATCGGGAGGTGGCAGCCATTCCGTCCCATCTCCAGGCTCCGCTGCTCGTCCTCGTTCTCTTGCTGTTTCCACCACGCCCACAGTTCCTTCCTCCAGTCTTTGAACCCTCAAAGGTGTCCATGAGACTTGAAATCAGCTTCTTCCAAACTCCTGCTAATGTTGATATTTTGAACCTCCGCCCCAAATCATGAATGTTCTCAATGGCATCTAGAACGGTGTACACAGCAGCCCCAAATCTGAGCGGGCTTGCATCTAATGTTTACCTACGCCAAAGAAGCCACTCAGAGGTCCAGCAGGGAGAGACATTGGCTTCCGGATGGCGGCAGGTCGGGGAGGAATCCGAGGCCCAGACAGCACAGCAAACCGTTTCATAATCAAGCAAGTTAATGATTCAAATTCCTGGAGGGTGTTTGCAATCAGTGAGGAAGGGAACTGCCCGCATTGTGCTCAACTCTGCTCCATTCCTGCATCCCAAGACTCACAAACCCTGTGACTCATCCTATAGAGACCTGCTTTGGCCAGGAACTGCTCCCTGGTGGAGGGACAGAAAGAAGTCAGATATGGGGGTGGGGGGAAGGAAACAAGACCCAGTCAGTTCCTTGCAAATAGTGAATTCTTTCCAGGAGGTGGCAATCAACTTTGCCCAGATCCATCAGAAGAATCACTATTGATGGCAGTGGAGCCTTAAGAAATGTATTTCTTAAATCATAAGACATGAAAGTCAGAATTACTCTTCTCCGGGCTCGGTGGCTCAGTCTGTAATCCCGCGCTTTGGGAGGCCAAGGTGAGTGGATTGCCTGAGCCCGCGGGTTCGAGGCCCGCCTGGGCAACTTGGCGAGACCTCATCTCTACAATAAATCAAAAAAATCAGCCGGACGCGGCTACTTGGAAGGCTGAGGTGGAAGGATCGCCGGAGCCCAGCAGGTCGAGGCTGCGGTGGCCGGGAGCAGCCACTGCACTCCAGTCTGGACGACAGAGTGAGACTCCAACTCAAAAAAAAAAAAAAAAAATTACTCTTTGATCTTTCAACTGAAAAATGCATTTTGTTTGTTTGTTTTGTTTTTGAGTTGGAGTCTCACGCTATCGCCCAGGCTGGAGTGAATGGCACACTCCTAGCCACCGCAGCCGACGTGTTCACTTGAACACGAAGAGGCCATTTCATGGTTATTCATTGGCCTAATTTCAGTACCGTTGTGTCTCAGGGAGGAGGGAGGCCCAAGGGCCCTGGGAGACGGTGAGTCATGGAGTGGTCGGAACCCATGCAGCGTTCATAAGGGGAGGTCGCCATCTTACACCGGTGCCACCAGTGGTGCTCCCAAAACCTCAGTGTTAACATTAGGAGTCACTGCTTATAGATCACCACAACAGGTGATAAAGCAATAATAATAATAAAGCTTGAAGTACCGTGAGAATGACCAAACGCAACACAGAAACACGGAGTGAGCAGTGCTGTTGAAAAGAATGGCACCCACGGGCTTGCTGACACATGAGTGGTGTGGGCCTGCAACTTGTGAAGCGCCATGAGACGAGGCGTGCCTGCAGCACTCCAGCACAGACCCAGGCGTGCACGGGCGGTCAGCGCGTGGCATCGACTTGATCTGCCCATGCCACGATTCCAGCAGGACATCCACCGCCGTCAGGAAGCATCAGCGTTTCTGCATCAGGAAAGATCGTTGACCTCAAGTGAATGTGTCTTCCTCTCCTTCCACCAAAGCCATCCTCAGGACTCAGAATCAGCAGTCACTGGAATTATCAAGGGCGACGAACCCACTTCTGCTCCGAGGAGGCGGTGGCATGAAGAGCCCCCTCCATCAAGGGGCTGCCCCGCACAGGCTGTCGTCCCTGAGGCTTCCTACCTGGGCCTGATGTTCATCCTCACAATAAGCCTCAATTGTTCCCCCATACAAGTCTTGAACTTCCAAACCTCAGAATAATCTGTTTCTATCACATCGTTGTTAAGTAGCCAGAAATCTCTTCAGAGACTTGCTAGAGAGGTTGGCAGTCCTTCAGAATGCCGCCTGGCGTCTCTTCCAAACTGAGCCCTACACCATCTCCATCAGCGTCCTGCCGGTCCCTGCGGGAGGGTCCCAGGCCACGCTTTCCTGAAGGTCTTCTCTCCCCACAGGGACTAAACACAGACAAGCAGCCGTGGCACATTTCAGAGGTCGCCATAAATGCAGAAAGGAAATAGCTGTGTATTCGGTTCCCTCAAGACAAAATATGTTTATGGGAATTATTGTTTAAAAATATTATACCATTTCTGTGTTCACAGAGTGCCTTTCTTTCTGTGATTACAGGCGCCTCAAAAATTTGTGGCTAAAATATGTCTTAAAATACGCACCACGATGAGATTTAAAAATGCGTTAGGCAGAGAAGGAAATGCTGAGTTGCTTTGCGGGGGGTTAAAAAGAAAAGCAAAACAGTAAAAAGGAAGCACTGATGGGTTTCTTACCTGAACAGCCACAAATGAGACTGGGTCTCAAAACCTTTACCTTTTTCCAATTCATCTAATTGCAGGAAGATGGAGAAATTAGGACTCAATTCCACAGCCTCTTCACCAGCGTGTCCTGCAGTCACCCGTCAATTGTTTAAGCCCCCACTTCCTTCCCTCTGTGTGTGTTGGGCTGGGAGGAGGAAAAGAGAAAGCGAGCACATCGAAAACAGATGTGGAAATAAATATTTATCAACACAGCGTCTTGGCAAACCTGGATCTCTCTGCTGCCCTTGTGCTGCTTTCCAAGTTCTCTAGTTTCCCCAAACCCCAAAGAATTCACAACTAGAGAGAAAAACTAAAACAGTGTCTGCCGGTTCCTTGGGGTGAGGAAAGCGTCTTTGGAGGATTCTGATGCTTCCCTCTTCATCTCATATTAACACGTGTTTTTGACCTAAGCAACTTCTGCCAGAAAACGGGAGAAATAAAAGGTTCGTTTAGCCAGTTTGTGCTGTCTTGGGACTTCCTTGTGACAGAGATGGCCACAGGCAGGCGCACTCCAGGTAGACACTGCGGGTGGGGAGCAGGCTGTCTATCAGATGGTGCGTTGTGTCCGCCAGGATGTGGCTGGCCAGCACGGAGGGGTCTGCAGACACGCTTCCCAAGACCCAGCACCCTGCTCGCCTCCCTCAGTAGATGCACGCTATGGTGGCCAAAAGACTGAGGAAGGGGACGTGTCCCGAGTCAACCAGGTTAGCCCGACAGAGCCTTTCAAGAAACGCACCACAAAGAACACAACTCTCATCCACCCCAGATCCCAAAAGAAATCCATTCTAGAACAGGATTGTGCTTTCTTCATGTTCGAAAACTTGAAGCACTGTGAATCTAGTTCATGCCCTCTCGGTGCAGAGGACAGTCATGAGACTGTGAAATGCTGTGTTTTTTCTCCAGAAAGCTGCACCCCCAGCATCTTCATCTAGCTGCTGCCACGGGCACCTTTCTCAGCCTCAGTGGCCTTGCATGCGAACGGCGCCAATAACAGCACCTGGGATGCGTGTTGCTGGGGAGATGGATGAGATGAGGAAGGGACCCAGCCCAGCACGGTGCCCAGCGCGTCAGTGGGTTTTGCGTCACGTGGCATTGAGCTTGTGTCCTAAAAGCACAAAGAACGAGCGAGGGGAAAGCACCAGAGGGAAAGCACTCAGGAGGGGAAAGCACCAGAGGGAAAGCACTCAGGCGGCCGAGGCGATTGTGGAGGGAGGAACAGCATCCACTTGCTGACGTGAAGACGTTAACAAATCGCCAGTCTGTGCAGACCCTGGAGTCAGCCGGGCCTGGTTTCAGATAACCTCGGGAAGCCCCCTGATTCCGAGTCTCCATCCCTCTACCCGTAATCTGAGCGAACATTCACTTCACAGAGTTACGAGGATTAAATGAGACAGCTACCTGGCATCCCCGTGATCAGACAGCCATGTCCGATGGTTAGAATTCCACTGGAAATCTCTGCAAGCTTTCATGCAGTCCAAAGCACGGACATTCATTCTGCCTCATTCTTGCAAGATGATTTCTTTCCAGCAGACAGATCACGTTTTTCTCCGGACAACTGAGTTTGCCCTCTGTCAGCCTTCCCGCCTCGCCCTGTTCTCGCGTGAGATAACCTCTCTCAGCCAGGGCCCATGAGTGGAAAACCAAGATCAAAATCATTTCAGAAAAAGAACGCCGTCTCACCAACTTCAGTTTCTCAGGACGAGTCCAGCCTGAAAGACACTGCCTTCTGCCTCCACGTCCAGACCCCCCACCATGACGCCAGACCCTGCGTGAGCTGGTGCAGCCCGGACAGCCACCTCCCCGCCGTGCCTGCTGAGATCTGTAGCTTGGGCTGTGTTGCGGATTTCCTTCCACTCACCCATCTTTCCACCTACGGTGTGTCAAGAGGCTGCCCCGGCCTTCCTCAGGTCTCCGGCTCCCACGCCTACACGTGGCCCTGCAGCCTCTGAAGCCTCGCTGGCTGGCTTCACATCCAGTGTCCCGTTGAGGCCTCTGTGTGGCCTTGACGAAGTCACTGACACTCCTATGCCCCTGTTCTTTCCACTATAAAGTGAGGATACTAATCACGCCAACCTCATGGGGTTTCGGGGCAGATCCAAGCCCAGGACGCAGAAGGGCTTAGAACAGGCCTGTGCGGGGAGTCCTGGCTGATGCTATGCTGTTCTGCTGTGGCTATGATTAGTGACAACTGACAGGCGTGTTCGCCCTCTCAGCTGCCAACCTATCACTGCTTGAGGCAGATACATAAACAAGTACATCCGTGAGATGGACGGGGTGATGCTATGTGACAAGTATAGAAAAGGTCCAGTACAAATGTGGCATTATAGTTTTGCAGGGCCACCGTCATGCATGTGGCTTGACATTGAGATGTGGCTAGGCTAGGCAGCGCGTGACTGGACCGTGCTTCCAACTTATCTCTGGTTTTTTGTGTTTTTTTTGAGTTGGAGTCTCACTCTGTCGCCCAGACTGGAGTGCAGTGGCCGCTCCCGGCCACCGCAGCCTCAACCTGCTGGGCTCCAGTGATCCCTCCACCTCAGCCTTCCAAGTAGCTGGAACTATAGGCGTGCGCTACCACGCCCAGCTGATTTTTTGATTTATCGTAGAGATGAGGTCTCGCTGCCCAGGCGGGTCTCGAACCCGCAGGCTCAGGCAATCCACTCACCTCAGCCTCCCAAAGGCGTGGGATTACAGGCTGAGCCACCGAGCCTGGCTTATCTCTGGTTTAAAGCACAGAATGACTCAAAAAAGTTGAAAGTTCTGAAATGGCCATTAAAAAAGACAGAGCTATACAAACTTTCAGGACAGAACCTGAAACCATCAGGGCTGGCGGCCTCTTCCTCCACGGGGTCTGCAAAAGCCTGCGCGCCTCCAGGGAGAGCCCTTCCCCTCCCTGCCTACCGTCACGCCCATGTACTGTGGGGAAAAACAGGCCGTGTGGACTGACGGACGGCGGGAGCTGGGCCACACCAGGACAGCAGGCAAGGGGCCAGAAGGACCCACAAGCCCTGGTGGAGGCCTCAGCGGGCTGGACAGGCTGGCAAGGCAACAGAGACCCGGCCTCAGAAAAACGGGGGCTCCAAGCTTGAACGCACCTTGGGCCCATGCCAGAACACTCAGAGCCAGACAGGGTCAATCCCACCTCCACAAGCAGAGACGGACACGCTTCCGGAGAACGGTGGCAAGTCCTGCAGTGTGATGTAAACCCACTGCGTGCACCAAGCAGCTGTCATGAGGAGAGGCGGGGAGGGGCTTCAGAAAACCCCTCTCCAAGAGCCAAGTCTCCAAAGCAGACTAAACACCATCAATGGCAAGCTCCGGTTTGCTTCCTCTATGGCAGGGGAAAGGCTATGAAGAAAGTTAGCGCAGCTGGGAAAGCCACAGAAGCTACATTTTCTTTGTTCAACTCATTTATAATGATTGCATTTTCCATGCTAGCATAAGTGCCAGTAAGTAGCACTGGACAAGGTTAAATTCAAGCAAGAGTGTTAAACAAGAAACTTTATGATAAGATTACCGTGAGGTTATAACTTTCTTGGGCCGCAAAATAGTTGTATTAACGTTCATAATGCCTAGACCATAGGAAATGCATAGAAAAAGAGACTAAAACACAAGATTAGGAAACTCTAAATCATAGTTTTAACCTATAGAATATCAATCAGACCCCCCAAAATCTAAAATGTTGAGTATTGATTGTACAATTCATAAACATGAACATAACAACTAAGAAGAGCATGCTGTGGATTTTTAAAATCCACTTGCTTTGCAAGAGTTCACAGGACATTCATGAAATGTTGACCATAAAGCAAGCCAAAAAGAAAACCAGAAACGGCACAGAACACAGGGACCCTGGCTCCCAGTGGTCAACTGTAAACAAAGAAGGAGAGACGGAGGTGGAGTCAAGAAGGAAGAGAGTGAAAAGGAGAAGCTCACCTTCATGAAAAGAAAGAAACTGACCTCTGATCAACATTTAGGTCAAGAAATGATCAAAACTAAAATCTCAATATATCTACAAACAATAACAAAACGCATTACACATTTGAAAATATGGGCAGGCTAAAAATCTACTTCAAGTTAAATCTACAATCGTAAACACATTACTAAACAAGAAAAAGTGAAAATAAATGAACATTGAGGTCAGCATACTTGAAAAAAGAACAACAAAATAGAATTAGGGAAAGTGCAAAAAGAGACAGAAATAATATGAATGGGGAAAATGAAATCAGTTAGTGATGCCAGAACACCAAAAAAAGAATTTGTGATTAATACAAGAAGATTCATTGAAATAATTAATGAAATAACAAGTCATTAGCAGAATTAATCTAGATAAAGAAAGGAAGTTTAACAAAATTATAAAGAAATGGTCACAAATATGGAAGAATTTAAAATCAATCATAAGAGACAGTCAGATGAGTATGTTTTGTCCCTACTCTTTTGGAGTCGGTCTAAAGCACTTCTTACACATTGTATATCTTCTTGGTGTTCATAATATGAATGTCAAAAAATGTTATAGCAAAGGAAGAGAATTTCAACATTGTTAAATCAAAAAAATCTTCAGGATTATTTCAATAAATCTATGAATCTTTGGTTTCCACCGTTGTCAGTGGCAATTTTTTTTCCAAGAGCACCTCTCACTGACTGGGCTGGTTACTTCATGTTCAAAACAATCATTGGACTACATTTCTTAAGTTATTTGATTCTAAATATAGAAGCCTCTGATAGGAGCTACATCTTAGCCTCAGCAGGAAGGGATATGCTGAGTATACTCTCAGGGCTCCAACCATCCCCAAAACTACTAGTCAAACAAATTCCTCTAATTTACTCTAATTAAAGCTGAAAAGTGTCAAGTGTGCTTTACTTGTCAGTCAGTGTTGAGGTAATTATACCTGAAGGCAGGAATCCATCAGGGCCTCTTTTCTACGAATTAAACTCAGGTGGGAAGCGAGGGAGTCAAGGGATGTTTGCAGATAATCTGTTCCATTTCCATCTTTCTCAGCCGTGGACTGGCAGGGGAAGGAAAGGAACGGTTCATTTTTGGAAGGGTACATAAGGATGCTTTGGGTTTTGTCATCTTTGTTCCCTTTTTTCACATGGGTCCGTTTCATCGTGCATTCATAAGAAGCCAAGTTTTCAATTTGAGGAAAGAAATTACAGCCTAAAATACAGGAGTAAACCTTGACCTGTGTGGAGTGCTTTTGAAGGGGACCAGCATTTGCCATCCCCAAACATGCCACTGTAGCCTAGAATTACTTTGATCTGAAGGCCACTGCGAATCTATAGCCTCGGTGAAGTTCTCCGAGCGCCCCTCATCGGCCTCGAAGCAGGGCAAGCGCCGCCCCTCAGGCGGGGCACCGCCATCATCATCGCCCCTTGCCAGGGCGGGAAGAGCAGCTCTCGCCCCCGGGACGGGAGTCAGCACCGAGACGGGGCCACATCCGCAGGCCCAAGGAAACCTGTCTCTTACGAGCTCCCCTGTGTAGTTCCTGGCCACTGGCCGCCCTTCTCATCCCTTGAATCCCAAACTCTCTTTCTCTGTCGAAAGGCTTACAAATCCCCGAGTCCCACCACCTCTTTGAGCTTCGCTTCTTCTTTTTGAACTCCCAAGCATGTAAATGTTACTAAGTGGCTCGTCTTATTTGTGAGCGCCTTCCCCAGTTTAATTCACAGGCCCTCAAGTGATGAACCTAGAAGGTATAGGAAAAGCCCTTCTCCCCAAGCCCTGATGGTCCTCAAAGTGCTTTCACAGACACGACTTCTCACCATAGTTCTTGAGGTAAGCAGGCCAGGTGTTTCCATCGTTTCCAATACAGATTTTGAGGGTCAGACATTAAAAAACTCAAGGGCATACCTCGGCCGGAACTAAGCACATAGACTGGGTACACACAATTTCTTCCTCCTCACACACCTACAGCAGACATCACTCATTCATCGAGGTACTCTTTGCCATGGAGGCCAGACATCCCCAGAATCCTTCTCAACACAGTTTTCACAAAACCATTTTGCTATCTCTAAACTACGACTTCCTAGAAATACCTGCAGCGTATTGACAGTTTTCTACAGGCATTACCAGGACAGCCTTCTCAGGAAAAAGAAAATATGTCTAAATACTTTTCTTTGGGAATCTTTGCCCAAATCACCTCATTCTAAAGAATTTTCTAAAATTAAAAAAAAATACTCCCTACATACAAACTTAGTGATACTTCATAGACTCTTCTCAACCGGGGGCTATAATGGACCCTGGTCGACAGGATGGGCATGGAGCAGATCCCTGGGCTCCATCTCAGAAGAGCCACCTTTTGCCTGGCTGACCATTCAGAGATAGCCAGGACATGCTCTTGACTTCTGGGGAGAGCCAGAGTGGTCTGGCAGACACTTCATAGGGGGAATTCTCCCCTGAGGACAGGTCCGCTTACACAGGCCCCATGGTTTGCCAGCAAAACCGTCTCAGCTTCCACATCTCAGCTGCCACACCTGCTTCTCAGCACAGAAGAGCAAAAGACAGGAGAAAAAAGCGAATCAGACCCAGCAACTCTCCTGACACGATGTCTAGCAGCAAAAGTGTTCCATCTGTAAATGCGCTACTCTGGAATGTCAGAGAAAGCCCATGCAATCTTCCCAGTTATTTTCATTTTTTGGCATTTGTTTGGTCATCAGAAAAGAACTTTTATCCAATAATGCAGTCTGCCATTCATACTGCCAAAGTTTCTCAGCATCAAGTTTACACAGGCAAAACACAAAATTTGATAAAATAAGGCAGTTGGTTATTTTTTTAATTAATACTTTTCATTGACCAGCATGTTCCAGAGAACACACATTGAATCTGCTGCAGGTTCCAGAAAAAGCTTGTATGTCTGGTATGACAGAGAGAGACAATGAGTCAGTCAGGGGAAGAACAAACCACTACACTTTCCTTCTCTTTATAAATGTCTTTCCGGGACTTTGTTCCTGGGGAACCCTCTCCACTTGTCATGATGTGTGCAGACTTGGATGAGAAGTGAATACCCCTCTGCCATATAAGATACATGCATTTTAATCGGCCCTGAGTCGAAGAAGCAGGTTTTTCCAACACTAAAGAAGAAACATGATATTACACAAGAGGTGTGTCAGTCCCACCCCGGGAATTTGTGGATCTGTTTCTCACTCCCAAAGTTAGAGCCTCACTGGGAGCTGAAATGCTAAATAAGGAGACTCATGAGCCACTTCTCTGTGTATCTTTCTACCACGGAGCACAATTGAGGAGCCAAAAACAAAGATAAAAGTGAGCGGCTATAAGCAGACTGCAAGTCCACACGTCTCCTGGTCCTCTAAAGCAGCGCGAGTTGCAGCTCATCCACGGTCACGGGAAACTGGATGTCTGTAAAACCTTGAAAGTAGAAACGGGGAAGAGGGCTCTGACACCTCATCGTAGGTGAGGTCAACTCTGTGGTCTAGGGAAAGAAGTTAATACCGGCACCCTTGTTTTCACCAACATTTGCTCATTCAAACAGACCTAAGCCATAAACAAGAGTCAGGTTTTAGCGTGGCATGTCACCCGACGTCTTGGGATTCAGAAAACAATCCACAGGACCAAGGCGATGTTCCCAAAAGAGAGTTCGAGTATTCAGAAGTGCTCGGGAGCTTGAGTTTAGTTTCAGAAGGTGTGTGGGTGTGTTTTGGACTTTTTGTTTGTGTGTTTGTTTTAGGGGAGCGTTTTGGTCATAGAGTGGCACCAAAAGAAAATGTACGTGATAATTTTTATAAAAATCTATACCTGTGAACACTTTAACATGTGGGCTGCGACTGAAGAGTACACATGGAGAATCAAAAGAGAATCTGCCTTGACCTTGACACTACATCTATTTAAATCTGAGCCTTTTCCAGCAGGTAAATTGAGGCCAGTTTGTGAGTCACAGGAGCTCAGGCTCGCGTGACTCTTCTTAACATGAACGCTGACCCCAACTCTACCATAAGTCGCAGGGATACAAGTGCTAGTGACATTGATAACGATGTGATGATCACGGTAATCTATGGCCCGACAGGCCGGATCCAGCCCCCTGCCTGTTCTTGTAAATAAATCTTTATTGAATCCAGCACGCCCGTTCATTCACATGCTGTTCATGGCTGTTTTTGTGCTGCAGAAGCAGAGCTGAGTAGCTGGGACAAAACCACGTGTCTCACAGAACATGACGTGTTGACTCTCTGGCCCTTGACAGAAGAAACTTGACAACTTCTGACCTCAGAGGTCCTTCAGGAGCCATGAAGTAAGTGGTCATTGTCACAACGTTTTCATGTCTGAAAAATGCACTTCAGAATTTCGTGTCTCCTTGTAAGCACAGCAGTCTCATGGCCAACCCTCCCCTTGGGGCGGAGGCTCTGACTCCTTTCTTATTTACCTGCACCCCAAATTCATCTCTTGATGGACAAAGTGATGGGGCCATATACAGCCAAAGACTTGTCTTCCTTAGTGAGCACAGTAAAATGAATTTTCGGGGGAAGATGGTGGTAAAAAGACTCCCATAATGCATGCAGAAGTCAGCAACAGGGACTGTAAGAAATCTTGTGTTGTCACTTTAGATGGGGCATTTGACATAACCCATGAGGCACCCCTCTGTGGCATACCGAAAAGCTGCTTCTTTGGAAACTGAACTAGCAAAATCAAAGAAGAATGTGATGTCTAGCACAGTCTACTATCAAAAGCTCGTACCTCTCTGCCTTAACCAACATGCCCCAGTCAAGTGAATGAGACCAGAACTGGAAAAACACAGAACAGCCAAAAACATATCGCCTATAATTTCAAAGTGAAACACTAGACCAGGTCAAGGATACATAGCGTATGTCATCTCACAAGAAAGCTCATCCCTGAAGCATGGCGTTTTCCACATGATGTTCTGGAACTGAACAAGAAAATAAAATATTGATTACATGAGACTCAGGAAGTTTTCTTCTTTCCTCTAAAGTTGCCTTCATTTGATGTAAGATGGGAATGAGGAAACTTACCTTTTGTCCTTCAGAAGAGTTGAAAAATATCCGAATTTTAAACTGGAAGACTCTTAGTTCACCTGTCTGAATTTATCAGATGAATTGAGGCCCAGATCACACGAGCTAGAGGCAAAAAAAAATGAAAATAAGAACTTAGCTCTCCCAACCCCAATAAAAAATTCTCTGTCTGCGCCATGATGAATCAATGTCTCTTCACCTGTTGGGTGGGTCTGTGGATAAGTTACTTGGTGAAGAAACACTAAGAGGAAGCCTTGCTGTCCATACTTCCTCTGTGGTGATGCAAGTTAAAGTCTGGGCCCCCAAGCAAAACTCTTAGTAAAGTTCTGATTAACTGCAAAAGAACCGGAGAGCAAACAGCCCTGCGGTGGGAAGGTCCTTCCCCCACGGGCTGACCTCGCTAAGACGCAGCACCGCCGCTCCCCTCCTGCAGCAGTTGCGACCTCCGGCCTTCGGGAAAACGGGCGGCTCTGCTTCTGGTTACTTCCACTGCCCCTCCCGTTCCCTAGAGTACACAGTAAAGACTAGATGCCTTCTGGGTAATGGCTGTGGTCAGCTATAAATACAAGGAAAATGAGCGCGCACCATCTTGCTGTCAAGCTAATTTTAGCTTAACAGTTGCCCAGCCTAGACTGGGCACATCACGGCTCAGTCGAAGAAGTTTTAAAAATGGAAACGACAAAACCACAGTGTGGAACCAAAATGGCTCAGATTGCGGCAGCGGTGATTGGGATGCGCTTGGCGGCGTTGCCAAGAGGAGTCTTCCAGGGCCCAGGGCGAGTCCCAAACCACGTAAACAGATTCGGTCGTCGCCGTGAGGCGAACAAGGGGGCCCAGGCTGTGGCTTCGGCTTGTTATCGTGAAGGCAACGCATCGCTTCTGGCTCCCGTGGGGACCACACGCCAGGTGTCACAGAGTGCGCCCTGCAAGCAGGCAGGATACAAATTTCTCGCCAAGCCTTGGGGCCGGGGCGGCCTTCTAACGTGGGACCTCTGCTTCTGGGGTCCACGGGAGCCGACACTCCACTTCTGGGGTCCACGGGAGCCAACACTCCCCCAGACAGGTACCGAGCATGGCTGAAGACCCAGCCAGTTATTTGTCTTAAACCCAGGCTTCAGGCCTGGTTGACGTTGGCCCAGAAGCACATCGTCATGGGCTCCCTCCTCCCCCAAGCCTCCTGGTGGGGCTGCCAGGCCAGCGTGCTGTGACGACCTCTTTGCCTCGGGGCCAGCATGGGGTGTGCCTTCCTGGTCACCCGACGGGTAGCCTGCCCCTGCCGGGAAGCCTATGTGCTGAGAGCGGCAGCTGAGGAAGAACACGTCTCGCACGCGTCCGCTTGCATGTGTCTCCTCCCTCGCATCTGCAGACGATGATGGCTCCTTCTAGAATCTCGCGCTGTGTCCTCCCGGATGACCTTGCCCTCCTCACAGTCACTGTGACCTGGACAGAAGAACCGGCTCCCTCTCCCTCACCCAGCCTGACTCGCTGGGAGCTGTTTTTCATCCGCGGGATGTCAGATGCCACTTCTTGGCGAGGCCCTCCACGCCTGGAGGGGTCACAGCCTGCACTCTCGCGGCACCATCGTCAGACACGGTGGCCCGACGGCCTTGCGTTTCACTCGCCACCTTTGTCTCTCCCTGCTCAGCTAGCATGGCCGTCTTCCTGGTCTTGCATTCTCGGTGCTCATTCTCTCAGTCTTCGGACGTGTGTAATACACAATGGCTTTGCCTTAAGGTATGGTTTCCATATGTCATGCTCCGCCTTGTTCGGGTACAGTCCGGTGAGTTTTCCCAAAGGCAGGCCACCACCACCACCACTGCCAGACCAAGACGTGGACCCGTCCCGCTGCCTCTTGCCGCCAGCCCTCCCGCACCCACCCCTGCTGTCTGATCCCGTGTTTCCTCCCTGGACACGTGGAGGCCTGCGGTCTGCGCGTCTTGCGAGTGTGACTCCTTCCCCCCCCCCCCGTGGGACACACTGGAGCCCTCCACGCCAACACACCACACCGCCACGCGGCAGTAGTTCACCTCTCGCTATTGCTGGGGCGTGTCCCCCACATGAACGTGCCGCGGTTCATTCACCCCTGCCCAGGCGGGAGACATTTGAGTTGTTTCCAGGTTGGGGCAACAGTGAATAAAGCAGCTATACGTCATCAGGGTCAGCTTTTTGTGTGAGTGAAAATTCTTATTTCATTTGGGCAAATACCCAGGACTAGGATGGTTGGGTCTTGTACGCACTAGCAGAAGTGCGTGAGAACCTGCCTGACTGCCAAAGAGGCTGTTCTCGTTCACCTTCCCGGCAGCTGTCTGTGAGCGCCAGGTTTTTGGCATCCTCACCGACACTCAGTTTGTCCTTCTTTTCATGTCAGCCTCTCCAGTGGGGGCGCGTTGGCATTTCGTCTTCGTTTTAATGTGCATGTCCCTAGAGACCAATGGTGTCCCACATATTTTAGTATGCTTTGTTTGTCTTTGATGAAAGGTCTATTCAAATATTTCATGCATTTTGGGGAGGTCGTTGGTTTATTGGCGTTTTGAAAGTGCTTTTTATTGCTGGATATGTGTCCGTTAGCAGATATGTAAATTGCAAGTATTTTCTCCCAACCTGTTTAACAAACATTTTTAAGTAGACAACACATAGTTCTTCCAAGAAGGCCTCTGAGACCTTAAATGTTCAATTGAGGTAGATTCATACCTTCACATCTTCAGATGAGCCTACAAATGCTTAGAATAATGCAACAAAAAAATTGGCGACAGCAAGTCACAACCTAGGACTCGGAAATCATACCAGTGTGACCCTGGGGAGCTCTTGCCAGGGGACCTGCACACTCCTCAGATCACACACAAAAAGGCCCATCATTTAAGTTCTATTCTCTCCGAAAGAAAACGGAAACAGACAGTGTTTATTACACTCACTTTTATGGAGAGCTCAGATATGAGTCGGTCAAGCCACTCTTGTCCTAGCTGCCAGTTAACAAAAGAGGTGTGGGTTTCTGCCGTGACGGGCCTGACGGGTGAATAGAGCCTGCCCCGCCTCCCCCCAGTGCAGTCTGTGAAAGGCCATTAAAGGGTGGTGCAGCCGAGCTCTGGGTGTGGACGTGCGTAGGGCATTGCCCACACGAGGCTGTGAACCCTACATCCCCAGGAGGATCCTCAGTCCCATCAGCAAGCACGCTGCCATCCGTCCGCACAAAAGGAAGGCTTACAGGAAGCACCCGTGGCCCTTTCTGTCTGTGAGTCTCATCAGAATCGACGTGAATTTCCTGCCTGTGACTTAGAGAGGTGTAAGACCCTGAGGCTCAAATCAGTGACCTTTTGTGCAGTACCCATGAGTCTTTGCGGCCCAGGCCTCATGTGTGTGGGCTCACCATCTCTCCTAATGGCGCCGAAGGGCAGGGGTGCTGTGGAGCTCGTCACCAGGCGCCCTGCAGTGCGCTTGTGCCCAGAGGACAAAGGCCGTCTGCGTCTGTACCTGCCACTGCACACAGCACGGAGCTGGGCGCCCAGCGACCCCTCGGCACGTCGCCTGGATGAAGCAAAGCCTCTGCCAGTGTCTCCACCACCACATTCACAAGCTGGGAAAAGGGTCTGTCGCCATGCCTGTGCCCCTGGGCTTTTCTCTGCCTAACCACGCGGCAGCGCGGGACGTGCCCCGGGTGCTGTGGCAGCCGCCAAGCTCAGTGGAGGAAGCAGGCTGTGAACCGGACACCGTGAATGTGGGCTCACAGGCTGCTTTCTGTCACCCTTACACTCTGGACAATGACTTAACCTTTTCATGCCTCCACTTCCACCAAACGAGGATACCATTACAGACTACTGAGATTAAGTCTGACTTGTAAAAGGCGGGGGGATACATGTTAAAAACCGTGACGTGCGGAGTGAAGTGTTCTGAGGCTTTGATTGGCTTTGGTAATCATCTTCAGTGAAATCTCCACCCAGACACGTGGACTTGGGGTGGCAACTTCTCCTCGCAGCTACTTACAAGCACGGACGTTCTCGGACATGCCCGTCCCTCCTTAACCTTGAACTTCGCACAAGGCCTCTGTCATTCCTAGTACTAGGCTGACAACTAGTGACACGTCGCCTTGTGTTGCGAGTATGCAAAGTGCAGTGGGGAGAAGCAAGACGGTGCGTCCCGCGAGCCTCCCGCCATCAGCCCTACTCGCCTCCCCTCGCAATCACCGCAGGGGGGCGTCTTCAGCGTGGGTTTCATCAGGTTAAAATGGATCCGGGTTGCCTAAAAATGAAGAGTCCGTCTCTTATTCCAAAACTCAAAGTCTTCCACGTAGGTCCCCGAAACACCTCTCCAGTACTATTTCTCAGAAAACACCTAGATGTAAACAATGCTCTGATTATCTCACCGTCCTGCTTTTCCGCTTTTCCTAGGCCACACCCTGCCTCTTCTTCTCCTGTCTGAGTTGTCTGTTCCTATCTCCTGTTAGACTCTGACCAACACTTTAAGGCACCTGCCAAATGTGCCAAACACAAAAATAAAGCCTCATCAGTAAACACATGTCGCATGGAAAGTCGCAGGAACCAGCTGGTGTGCCAGGCAAGACCACAACGTGTAGACATGTGTGGAAGGAGGGAGATAATGTCCGCCTCTTACAGCAGAGCTTGGCGTTGTTTCTGGCATGAGAGTTTTGGGAAAGCTCCTGACCCCTGGGACTTGACGATACTGAACAAGTAAACAGGACCCAAAACTCTGTCAAGCATGACAACAACTGGCTGTCTTCTATGTTCAAATCTCATCACATAAGTTCAACCTCGTTGGTGCCAAAACAATCCATCATTTTGTTTTATTTGGTATTTTAATGCAAAACAGGTCTCCTAGAAATCTGTCCAAAAGTCGAATTTTCCAGACCTTTGACAGAGCCTTCTTAATTGTTTTGTTTTGTTTTTACTTCTTCTGAAACCTCGGTAAAGCAATTGCAAGCATATATCACTTTGTATTTTTAATCTTCATAGGGGCTTGGAACAATTGAAACCTCCTGGCTTTATAAGATGTGGGCAAATAGCCCATAGGCAAGAAAAAGTAAAGTTAGGTTTTAAACCATCTGCTGCTCTAAGAGAAGTTGTATAGACTGCCCAAGACAGATTTATTTCAAAAAGCTTCCACTGGCCCCAACCACTTAACAGTATGCTAGCCCTGAGTGCTGAACTCGATACACAAAGTACTACACGCTCCTGAAAGCAACCCTCGAACAGAGGCTGCCTTCGAAGGAGCCATCCTCTGACACCAACTAGCCAAAGTCTACACAAGGTGGCTGGGGTTAGCCACGGACTGCTGAGAGGCACGGGGGTCCGGCAAGGGTTCCTGCAGAGTTCGTGTCCAGAACCTCCCAGCAAGGACAGCACCACCGCCACTGCCCTCCTCAGAAAAAGGGGTGAGCTGCTCTCTCTCCCTCTCTGTCTTTTCTCTCTCCTCTCCCTCGCCCCTTCCATCTCTCCTTCTCTCTCCCCGTTTCTCCCTCCCCCTC